>NW_026871548.1:0-100298 GCF_028564815.1 Eubalaena glacialis | reverse complement strand
TGCTGCTCCACAGGCTGGGTTTGCACGTAGAAACTGGATCCTGAGGGCTAAAGCATTCTTTGCCCCTTTGGAAGCAGGAGGCTTGGGGCGAGAAAACTGAACGAAAGGCACGGGGTGGCGCCCATGTTGGACACCCTGCAGGAATTGCCCGGGAGGACGAGTGAGTTTTCTCGAAAGAAACAGTGCGCCTGCCGTTCCTTGCCAGGAGCTCATGCAGCAGACTGCTTCAGCTAAGGCGAATGTCGACTGAGCGGCACACTCAAAGTAAGGGGCAGTGTTTCCATCAGCAAAGTTGGTGGTCACAAGTAGACCCGAGGCTTTCACCACTGAAGGGCTGTAATGCTGGTGTGCCTTTCACATATCTGAGGACGCTCACGTCTGCACCAGTTTCCGAGGAAAATCACTGTGTACCCAAAGTGTCATCTGTGCCTTCTGAGCAACCTCATGCCTCATGATGGTCTTTGGGCTCTACTGTTGGTATGCAGAAGGCCAGGCAGCAATGTGTTTCCTCCATCGGGGAGCCAGATAGCCACAGCATGGAAGAATCCTCAGGACGAGTTTTCTCCCTGGTCTTCTGGGCAATGCAAGGGGACCCCAGTTTGTAAACCTGAGCTGCACTGGAACAAACACCGCCATGGCAAGTGTTCTCAGAATTCATAGCTGACGTCTTCCCCTCGCATGCATCACGTCGACTTCAGATCCAGCTGGAGACATGTGCTCTCAGCCTTTGAAGACTGTCAGGCCTTTGCAAGATCCACGGTGATGTAGGTGAAACTAGATCATTCACTGGCTCACACCATTCACCTCAGGAGGGCTCCTGCTTGCCAAAGTGTTTTCATGGAAGGGCACATGTGTGTGGCATGTCTCTTTCACCTGCTTGTGGACTTCAGGTACATGAGCTAGGTGTCAACCGTGAAAGTGGAGAGGGACGGGAACAGCACAATTTGCCCCAGTGACAAAGCAGAGAGATGTGTCCTCAGAGCTGCCTGAGAAACAGTCCTGTTGCCGGTCTTCTATTCACCCCAGGATTACCCTGAGAGGTAACCTGAGGCCGAGTGAATTTTCTTGGAAGAACCGGAGTGCGTGCCGTTCCTTGCTAGGTTCTCATCCCAAAGCCTTCTTGGCTAGTCATAAGGAAACTTGCCCGCGTGTTGCAAGGAAAGTCCGTGTTTTGGATGATCAGTGCTTCATGGAAAGCACTGTGGTCGCCAACTTTCTCAACCCTGCAGGAATACCCGGGGAGGAACGGAGACTTTGCCCAAAGAAACAGAGTGCTTGCAATGCCTTGCTAGGAGCACATCCAGCACAGGACTTTATCTATGGCGAATGTCAGCCGAGCGCCAGAGTCAAAGTAAGGTGCAGTGTTTCCACCAGCAGAGTCGCAGTCAGCAGTTTCAAAGAGGCCTTCCCCACTAAAGTGCTGTAAATGCGGGTGTGCCTTTCAAAGTCTGAGGATGCGAGCGTCTGCACCGTATTCCAAGGAAGGTCCCTGTGTACCACAAGTGGCATCTGTGCCTGCTGAGCACCATCCAGCCACATGGGTCTTTGGACTCTACTGTTTTGTATGCAGGAGGCTGGGCAACAACGTTTTTCCTCCATGGGAGAGCTAGATTTGGAGAGCTTAGAGGAAGCCTGAAGAACACGTTGATACCGGGGCTTCTGGGCAATGCAAGGGGGCCTCATTTTGTAACCCTGAGCTGCTTTTGGAAAACCACCGTGCTTACACGGTGAGTTCTCGGAATTCATACCTGACCTCTTGCTCCCTGAAGCAGCACCAGGACTTTACCTCTAGAGGGAGAAATAGGCAGTCGTCCTCTGAAGGTGGCTAGGCCTTTGGGAGATGTACCATGACCTAGGCGAAACGCAGGCGTTCACTGGCTCGCGCAATTTACTTCAGGAGGAACACTGGCTTTCCAAAGCGCTTTCAGCGAAGAAGTACAGTATGTGACACGGGCCTCCTTTGGTTCCCGGAACGTCAACTACATGAGCTGTGTGGCAACCGTGAAAAGGAGGCCGGACGAGAAAAGCGAAATCTGTCCCGTTGGCAACCCGGAGAGCTGGGTGCTCAGAGCTGCCTGAAAAAGGGTCCTGTTGCCCGTCTTGTAATCACCGTAGGAGTTCCCGGGGAGGCAAAGTGAGGAAGAGTGAGTTTTCTCGCAAGAACGAGGGGGTGTGGGCAGTTCCTCGCTAGGAGCTCATCCCAAAGCCTTCTTGGCTAGTGGTTCGGAAACCTGCCCGCATGCTGCCAAAGGAAAGTCCTCGAGAGCCGTGAAAAGTGTTGGGAGTGCAGCTCTGTCTGAGAAGCCTTAGTGAAGGTACTGCTTTAACACTGGTAGGCCTCTCAGGACTGCAGGGTCTCTCGCGCCTGGACCCAGGTCATGGAAGAACACGGTGTACCCAAAGTGTCAACTGCGGCTTCTGAGTGAGCTCCAGCCACATGGGTCGTTGGCCTCCACTCTGTGCATGCAGAGGGCAGGGCAACACACGGCCTGCTCCGGCGGAGAGCCAGACCTCCACCTCTGGAAACCAGTCTTGGTAACAGAGTGGGGGCCGGTGTCATGAGCAATGCATGTCACACTCCCGGCTTAGATATTAGCTGCCCTGAATCCTATCCGGAGAGTAACATTGATTGTATGAACTCAAAGCTGACGACCCTTCACCTCAAGCAGAAATGTGACTTTACAACCAGTCTGATATGATGGACCCCTCTCCCGAAGCACTGCTGGGCGATTGAAAGTTCCAAAGTCGACATCGCCTGACTGAAGCACTGTGGTGACTAGGCACGTCACCTCGCGCAGAACCTCTGCTTACAAAAGGGTCCTCACAGGAGCGCCTAGTGTGTCGCATGGCTCTCTCGTAGCTGGGCAGAAGGTGCTGCTCCACAGGCTGGCTTTGCACGTAGAAACTGGATCCTGAGGGCTAAAGCATTCTTTGCCCCTTTGGAAGCAGGAGGCTTGGGGCGAGAAAACTGAACGAAAGGCACGGGGTGGCGCCCATGTTGGACACCCTGCAGGAATTGCCCGGGAGGACGAGTGAGTTTTCTCGAAAGAAACAGTGCGCCTGCCGTTCCTTGCCAGGAGCTCATGCAGCAGACTGCTTCAGCTAAGGCGAATGTCGACTGAGCGGCACACTCAAAGTAAGGGGCAGTGTTTCCATCAGCAAAGTTGGTGGTCACAAGTAGACCCGAGGCTTTCACCACTGAAGGGCTGTAATGCTGGTGTGCCTTTCACATATCTGAGGACGCTCACGTCTGCACCAGTTTCCGAGGAAAATCACTGTGTACCCAAAGTGTCATCTGTGCCTTCTGAGCAACCTCATGCCTCATGATGGTCTTTGGGCTCTACTGTTGGTATGCAGAAGGCCAGGCAGCAATGTGTTTCCTCCATCGGGGAGCCAGATAGCCACAGCATGGAAGAATCCTCAGGACGAGTTTTCTCCCTGGTCTTCTGGGCAATGCAAGGGGACCCCAGTTTGTAAACCTGAGCTGCACTGGAACAAACACCGCCATGGCAAGTGTTCTCAGAATTCATAGCTGACGTCTTCCCCTCGCATGCATCACGTCGACTTCAGATCCAGCTGGAGACATGTGCTCTCAGCCTTTGAAGACTGTCAGGCCTTTGCAAGATCCACGGTGATGTAGGTGAAACTAGATCATTCACTGGCTCACACCATTCACCTCAGGAGGGCTCCTGCTTGCCAAAGTGTTTTCATGGAAGGGCACATGTGTGTGGCATGTCTCTTTCACCTGCTTGTGGACTTCAGGTACATGAGCTAGGTGTCAACCGTGAAAGTGGAGAGGGACGGGAACAGCACAATTTGCCCCAGTGACAAAGCAGAGAGATGTGTCCTCAGAGCTGCCTGAGAAACAGTCCTGTTGCCGGTCTTCTATTCACCCCAGGATTACCCTGAGAGGTAACCTGAGGCCGAGTGAATTTTCTTGGAAGAACCGGAGTGCGTGCCGTTCCTTGCTAGGTTCTCATCCCAAAGCCTTCTTGGCTAGTCATAAGGAAACTTGCCCGCGTGTTGCAAGGAAAGTCCGTGTTTTGGATGATCAGTGCTTCATGGAAAGCACTGTGGTCGCCAACTTTCTCAACCCTGCAGGAATACCCGGGGAGGAACGGAGACTTTGCCCAAAGAAACAGAGTGCTTGCAATGCCTTGCTAGGAGCACATCCAGCACAGGACTTTATCTATGGCGAATGTCAGCCGAGCGCCAGAGTCAAAGTAAGGTGCAGTGTTTCCACCAGCAGAGTCGCAGTCAGCAGTTTCAAAGAGGCCTTCCCCACTAAAGTGCTGTAAATGCGGGTGTGCCTTTCAAAGTCTGAGGATGCGAGCGTCTGCACCGTATTCCAAGGAAGGTCCCTGTGTACCACAAGTGGCATCTGTGCCTGCTGAGCACCATCCAGCCACATGGGTCTTTGGACTCTACTGTTTTGTATGCAGGAGGCTGGGCAACAACGTTTTTCCTCCATGGGAGAGCTAGATTTGGAGAGCTTAGAGGAAGCCTGAAGAACACGTTGATACCGGGGCTTCTGGGCAATGCAAGGGGGCCTCATTTTGTAACCCTGAGCTGCTTTTGGAAAACCACCGTGCTTACACGGTGAGTTCTCGGAATTCATACCTGACCTCTTGCTCCCTGAAGCAGCACCAGGACTTTACCTCTAGAGGGAGAAATAGGCAGTCGTCCTCTGAAGGTGGCTAGGCCTTTGGGAGATGTACCATGACCTAGGCGAAACGCAGGCGTTCACTGGCTCGCGCAATTTACTTCAGGAGGAACACTGGCTTTCCAAAGCGCTTTCAGCGAAGAAGTACAGTATGTGACACGGGCCTCCTTTGGTTCCCGGAACGTCAACTACATGAGCTGTGTGGCAACCGTGAAAAGGAGGCCGGACGAGAAAAGCGAAATCTGTCCCGTTGGCAACCCGGAGAGCTGGGTGCTCAGAGCTGCCTGAAAAAGGGTCCTGTTGCCCGTCTTGTAATCACCGTAGGAGTTCCCGGGGAGGCAAAGTGAGGAAGAGTGAGTTTTCTCGCAAGAACGAGGGGGTGTGGGCAGTTCCTCGCTAGGAGCTCATCCCAAAGCCTTCTTGGCTAGTGGTTCGGAAACCTGCCCGCATGCTGCCAAAGGAAAGTCCTCGAGAGCCGTGAAAAGTGTTGGGAGTGCAGCTCTGTCTGAGAAGCCTTAGTGAAGGTACTGCTTTAACACTGGTAGGCCTCTCAGGACTGCAGGGTCTCTCGCGCCTGGACCCAGGTCATGGAAGAACACGGTGTACCCAAAGTGTCAACTGCGGCTTCTGAGTGAGCTCCAGCCACATGGGTCGTTGGCCTCCACTCTGTGCATGCAGAGGGCAGGGCAACACACGGCCTGCTCCGGCGGAGAGCCAGACCTCCACCTCTGGAAACCAGTCTTGGTAACAGAGTGGGGGCCGGTGTCATGAGCAATGCATGTCACACTCCCGGCTTAGATATTAGCTGCCCTGAATCCTATCCGGAGAGTAACATTGATTGTATGAACTCAAAGCTGACGACCCTTCACCTCAAGCAGAAATGTGACTTTACAACCAGTCTGATATGATGGACCCCTCTCCCGAAGCACTGCTGGGCGATTGAAAGTTCCAAAGTCGACATCGCCTGACTGAAGCACTGTGGTGACTAGGCACGTCACCTCGCGCAGAACCTCTGCTTACAAAAGGGTCCTCACAGGAGCGCCTAGTGTGTCGCATGGCTCTCTCGTAGCTGGGCAGAAGGTGCTGCTCCACAGGCTGGCTTTGCACGTAGAAACTGGATCCTGAGGGCTAAAGCATTCTTTGCCCCTTTGGAAGCAGGAGGCTTGGGGCGAGAAAACTGAACGAAAGGCACGGGGTGGCGCCCATGTTGGACACCCTGCAGGAATTGCCCGGGAGGACGAGTGAGTTTTCTCGAAAGAAACAGTGCGCCTGCCGTTCCTTGCCAGGAGCTCATGCAGCAGACTGCTTCAGCTAAGGCGAATGTCGACTGAGCGGCACACTCAAAGTAAGGGGCAGTGTTTCCATCAGCAAAGTTGGTGGTCACAAGTAGACCCGAGGCTTTCACCACTGAAGGGCTGTAATGCTGGTGTGCCTTTCACATATCTGAGGACGCTCACGTCTGCACCAGTTTCCGAGGAAAATCACTGTGTACCCAAAGTGTCATCTGTGCCTTCTGAGCAACCTCATGCCTCATGATGGTCTTTGGGCTCTACTGTTGGTATGCAGAAGGCCAGGCAGCAATGTGTTTCCTCCATCGGGGAGCCAGATAGCCACAGCATGGAAGAATCCTCAGGACGAGTTTTCTCCCTGGTCTTCTGGGCAATGCAAGGGGACCCCAGTTTGTAAACCTGAGCTGCACTGGAACAAACACCGCCATGGCAAGTGTTCTCAGAATTCATAGCTGACGTCTTCCCCTCGCATGCATCACGTCGACTTCAGATCCAGCTGGAGACATGTGCTCTCAGCCTTTGAAGACTGTCAGGCCTTTGCAAGATCCACGGTGATGTAGGTGAAACTAGATCATTCACTGGCTCACACCATTCACCTCAGGAGGGCTCCTGCTTGCCAAAGTGTTTTCATGGAAGGGCACATGTGTGTGGCATGTCTCTTTCACCTGCTTGTGGACTTCAGGTACATGAGCTAGGTGTCAACCGTGAAAGTGGAGAGGGACGGGAACAGCACAATTTGCCCCAGTGACAAAGCAGAGAGATGTGTCCTCAGAGCTGCCTGAGAAACAGTCCTGTTGCCGGTCTTCTATTCACCCCAGGATTACCCTGAGAGGTAACCTGAGGCCGAGTGAATTTTCTTGGAAGAACCGGAGTGCGTGCCGTTCCTTGCTAGGTTCTCATCCCAAAGCCTTCTTGGCTAGTCATAAGGAAACTTGCCCGCGTGTTGCAAGGAAAGTCCGTGTTTTGGATGATCAGTGCTTCATGGAAAGCACTGTGGTCGCCAACTTTCTCAACCCTGCAGGAATACCCGGGGAGGAACGGAGACTTTGCCCAAAGAAACAGAGTGCTTGCAATGCCTTGCTAGGAGCACATCCAGCACAGGACTTTATCTATGGCGAATGTCAGCCGAGCGCCAGAGTCAAAGTAAGGTGCAGTGTTTCCACCAGCAGAGTCGCAGTCAGCAGTTTCAAAGAGGCCTTCCCCACTAAAGTGCTGTAAATGCGGGTGTGCCTTTCAAAGTCTGAGGATGCGAGCGTCTGCACCGTATTCCAAGGAAGGTCCCTGTGTACCAAAAGTGGCATCTGTGCCTGCTGAGCACCATCCAGCCACATGGGTCTTTGGACTCTACTGTTTTGTATGCAGGAGGCTGGGCAACAACGTTTTTCCTCCATGGGAGAGCTAGATTTGGAGAGCTTAGAGGAAGCCTGAAGAACACGTTGATACCGGGGCTTCTGGGCAATGCAAGGGGGCCTCATTTTGTAACCCTGAGCTGCTTTTGGAAAACCACCGTGCTTACACGGTGAGTTCTCGGAATTCATACCTGACCTCTTGCTCCCTGAAGCAGCACCAGGACTTTACCTCTAGAGGGAGAAATAGGCAGTCGTCCTCTGAAGGTGGCTAGGCCTTTGGGAGATGTACCATGACCTAGGCGAAACGAAGGCGTTCACTGGCTCGCGCAATTTACTTCAGGAGGAACACTGGCTTTCCAAAGCGCTTTCAGCGAAGAAGTACAGTATGTGACACGGGCCTCCTTTGGTTCCCGGAACGTCAACTACATGAGCTGTGTGGCAACCGTGAAAAGGAGGCCGGACGAGAAAAGCGAAATCTGTCCCGTTGGCAACCCGGAGAGCTGGGAGCTCAGAGCTGCCTGAAAAAGGGTCCTGTTGCCCGTCTTGTAATCACCGTAGGAGTTCCCGGGGAGGCAAAGTGAGGAAGAGTGAGTTTTCTCGCAAGAACGAGGGGGTGTGGGCAGTTCCTCGCTAGGAGCTCATCCCAAAGCCTTCTTGGCTAGTGGTTCGGAAACCTGCCCGCATGCTGCCAAAGGAAAGTCCTCGAGAGCCGTGAAAAGTGTTGGGAGTGCAGCTCTGTCTGAGAAGCCTTAGTGAAGGTACTGCTTTAACACTGGTAGGCCTCTCAGGACTGCAGGGTCTCTCGCGCCTGGACCCAGGTCATGGAAGAACACGGTGTACCCAAAGTGTCAACTGCGGCTTCTGAGTGAGCTCCAGCCACATGGGTCGTTGGCCTCCACTCTGTGCATGCAGAGGGCAGGGCAACACACGGCCTGCTCCGGCGGAGAGCCAGACCTCCACCTCTGGAAACCAGTCTTGGTAACAGAGTGGGGGCCGGTGTCATGAGCAATGCATGTCACACTCCCGGCTTAGATATTAGCTGCCCTGAATCCTATCCGGAGAGTAACATTGATTGTATGAACTCAAAGCTGACGACCCTTCACCTCAAGCAGAAATGTGACTTTACAACCAGTCTGATATGATGGACCCCTCTCCCGAAGCACTGCTGGGCGATTGAAAGTTCCAAAGTCGACATCGCCTGACTGAAGCACTGTGGTGACTAGGCACGTCACCTCGCGCAGAACCTCTGCTTACAAAAGGGTCCTCACAGGAGCGCCTAGTGTGTCGCATGGCTCTCTCGTAGCTGGGCAGAAGGTGCTGCTCCACAGGCTGGCTTTGCACGTAGAAACTGGATCCTGAGGGCTAAAGCATTCTTTGCCCCTTTGGAAGCAGGAGGCTTGGGGCGAGAAAACTGAACGAAAGGCACGGGGTGGCGCCCATGTTGGACACCCTGCAGGAATTGCCCGGGAGGACGAGTGAGTTTTCTCGAAAGAAACAGTGCGCCTGCCGTTCCTTGCCAGGAGCTCATGCAGCAGACTGCTTCAGCTAAGGCGAATGTCGACTGAGCGGCACACTCAAAGTAAGGGGCAGTGTTTCCATCAGCAAAGTTGGTGGTCACAAGTAGACCCGAGGCTTTCACCACTGAAGGGCTGTAATGCTGGTGTGCCTTTCACATATCTGAGGACGCTCACGTCTGCACCAGTTTCCGAGGAAAATCACTGTGTACCCAAAGTGTCATCTGTGCCTTCTGAGCAACCTCATGCCTCATGATGGTCTTTGGGCTCTACTGTTGGTATGCAGAAGGCCAGGCAGCAATGTGTTTCCTCCATCGGGGAGCCAGATAGCCACAGCATGGAAGAATCCTCAGGACGAGTTTTCTCCCTGGTCTTCTGGGCAATGCAAGGGGACCCCAGTTTGTAAACCTGAGCTGCACTGGAACAAACACCGCCATGGCAAGTGTTCTCAGAATTCATAGCTGACGTCTTCCCCTCGCATGCATCACGTCGACTTCAGATCCAGCTGGAGACATGTGCTCTCAGCCTTTGAAGACTGTCAGGCCTTTGCAAGATCCACGGTGATGTAGGTGAAACTAGATCATTCACTGGCTCACACCATTCACCTCAGGAGGGCTCCTGCTTGCCAAAGTGTTTTCATGGAAGGGCACATGTGTGTGGCATGTCTCTTTCACCTGCTTGTGGACTTCAGGTACATGAGCTAGGTGTCAACCGTGAAAGTGGAGAGGGACGGGAACAGCACAATTTGCCCCAGTGACAAAGCAGAGAGATGTGTCCTCAGAGCTGCCTGAGAAACAGTCCTGTTGCCGGTCTTCTATTCACCCCAGGATTACCCTGAGAGGTAACCTGAGGCCGAGTGAATTTTCTTGGAAGAACCGGAGTGCGTGCCGTTCCTTGCTAGGTTCTCATCCCAAAGCCTTCTTGGCTAGTCATAAGGAAACTTGCCCGCGTGTTGCAAGGAAAGTCCGTGTTTTGGATGATCAGTGCTTCATGGAAAGCACTGTGGTCGCCAACTTTCTCAACCCTGCAGGAATACCCGGGGAGGAACGGAGACTTTGCCCAAAGAAACAGAGTGCTTGCAATGCCTTGCTAGGAGCACATCCAGCACAGGACTTTATCTATGGCGAATGTCAGCCGAGCGCCAGAGTCAAAGTAAGGTGCAGTGTTTCCACCAGCAGAGTCGCAGTCAGCAGTTTCAAAGAGGCCTTCCCCACTAAAGTGCTGTAAATGCGGGTGTGCCTTTCAAAGTCTGAGGATGCGAGCGTCTGCACCGTATTCCAAGGAAGGTCCCTGTGTACCAAAAGTGGCATCTGTGCCTGCTGAGCACCATCCAGCCACATGGGTCTTTGGACTCTACTGTTTTGTATGCAGGAGGCTGGGCAACAACGTTTTTCCTCCATGGGAGAGCTAGATTTGGAGAGCTTAGAGGAAGCCTGAAGAACACGTTGATACCGGGGCTTCTGGGCAATGCAAGGGGGCCTCATTTTGTAACCCTGAGCTGCTTTTGGAAAACCACCGTGCTTACACGGTGAGTTCTCGGAATTCATACCTGACCTCTTGCTCCCTGAAGCAGCACCAGGACTTTACCTCTAGAGGGAGAAATAGGCAGTCGTCCTCTGAAGGTGGCTAGGCCTTTGGGAGATGTACCATGACCTAGGCGAAACGAAGGCGTTCACTGGCTCGCGCAATTTACTTCAGGAGGAACACTGGCTTTCCAAAGCGCTTTCAGCGAAGAAGTACAGTATGTGACACGGGCCTCCTTTGGTTCCCGGAACGTCAACTACATGAGCTGTGTGGCAACCGTGAAAAGGAGGCCGGACGAGAAAAGCGAAATCTGTCCCGTTGGCAACCCGGAGAGCTGGGAGCTCAGAGCTGCCTGAAAAAGGGTCCTGTTGCCCGTCTTGTAATCACCGTAGGAGTTCCCGGGGAGGCAAAGTGAGGAAGAGTGAGTTTTCTCGCAAGAACGAGGGGGTGTGGGCAGTTCCTCGCTAGGAGCTCATCCCAAAGCCTTCTTGGCTAGTGGTTCGGAAACCTGCCCGCATGCTGCCAAAGGAAAGTCCTCGAGAGCCGTGAAAAGTGTTGGGAGTGCAGCTCTGTCTGAGAAGCCTTAGTGAAGGTACTGCTTTAACACTGGTAGGCCTCTCAGGACTGCAGGGTCTCTCGCGCCTGGACCCAGGTCATGGAAGAACACGGTGTACCCAAAGTGTCAACTGCGGCTTCTGAGTGAGCTCCAGCCACATGGGTCGTTGGCCTCCACTCTGTGCATGCAGAGGGCAGGGCAACACACGGCCTGCTCCGGCGGAGAGCCAGACCTCCACCTCTGGAAACCAGTCTTGGTAACAGAGTGGGGGCCGGTGTCATGAGCAATGCATGTCACACTCCCGGCTTAGATATTAGCTGCCCTGAATCATATCCGGAGAGTAACATTGATTGTATGAACTCAAAGCTGACGACCCTTCACCTCAAGCAGAAATGTGACTTTACAACCAGTCTGATATGATGGACCCCTCTCCCGAAGCACTGCTGGGCGATTGAAAGTTCCAAAGTCGACATCGCCTGACTGAAGCACTGTGGTGACTAGGCACGTCACCTCGCGCAGAACCTCTGCTTACAAAAGGGTCCTCACAGGAGCGCCTAGTGTGTCGCATGGCTCTCTCGTAGCTGGGCAGAAGGTGCTGCTCCACAGGCTGGGTTTGCACGTAGAAACTGGATCCTGAGGGCTAAAGCATTCTTTGCCCCTTTGGAAGCAGGAGGCTTGGGGCGAGAAAACTGAACGAAAGGCACGGGGTGGCGCCCATGTTGGACACCCTGCAGGAATTGCCCGGGAGGACGAGTGAGTTTTCTCGAAAGAAACAGTGCGCCTGCCGTTCCTTGCCAGGAGCTCATGCAGCAGACTGCTTCAGCTAAGGCGAATGTCGACTGAGCGGCACACTCAAAGTAAGGGGCAGTGTTTCCATCAGCAAAGTTGGTGGTCACAAGTAGACCCGAGGCTTTCACCACTGAAGGGCTGTAATGCTGGTGTGCCTTTCACATATCTGAGGACGCTCACGTCTGCACCAGTTTCCGAGGAAAATCACTGTGTACCCAAAGTGTCATCTGTGCCTTCTGAGCAACCTCATGCCTCATGATGGTCTTTGGGCTCTACTGTTGGTATGCAGAAGGCCAGGCAGCAATGTGTTTCCTCCATCGGGGAGCCAGATAGCCACAGCATGGAAGAATCCTCAGGACGAGTTTTCTCCCTGGTCTTCTGGGCAATGCAAGGGGACCCCAGTTTGTAAACCTGAGCTGCACTGGAACAAACACCGCCATGGCAAGTGTTCTCAGAATTCATAGCTGACGTCTTCCCCTCGCATGCATCACGTCGACTTCAGATCCAGCTGGAGACATGTGCTCTCAGCCTTTGAAGACTGTCAGGCCTTTGCAAGATCCACGGTGATGTAGGTGAAACTAGATCATTCACTGGCTCACACCATTCACCTCAGGAGGGCTCCTGCTTGCCAAAGTGTTTTCATGGAAGGGCACATGTGTGTGGCATGTCTCTTTCACCTGCTTGTGGACTTCAGGTACATGAGCTAGGTGTCAACCGTGAAAGTGGAGAGGGACGGGAACAGCACAATTTGCCCCAGTGACAAAGCAGAGAGATGTGTCCTCAGAGCTGCCTGAGAAACAGTCCTGTTGCCGGTCTTCTATTCACCCCAGGATTACCCTGAGAGGTAACCTGAGGCCGAGTGAATTTTCTTGGAAGAACCGGAGTGCGTGCCGTTCCTTGCTAGGTTCTCATCCCAAAGCCTTCTTGGCTAGTCATAAGGAAACTTGCCCGCGTGTTGCAAGGAAAGTCCGTGTTTTGGATGATCAGTGCTTCATGGAAAGCACTGTGGTCGCCAACTTTCTCAACCCTGCAGGAATACCCGGGGAGGAACGGAGACTTTGCCCAAAGAAACAGAGTGCTTGCAATGCCTTGCTAGGAGCACATCCAGCACAGGACTTTATCTATGGCGAATGTCAGCCGAGCGCCAGAGTCAAAGTAAGGTGCAGTGTTTCCACCAGCAGAGTCGCAGTCAGCAGTTTCAAAGAGGCCTTCCCCACTAAAGTGCTGTAAATGCGGGTGTGCCTTTCAAAGTCTGAGGATGCGAGCGTCTGCACCGTATTCCAAGGAAGGTCCCTGTGTACCAAAAGTGGCATCTGTGCCTGCTGAGCACCATCCAGCCACATGGGTCTTTGGACTCTACTGTTTTGTATGCAGGAGGCTGGGCAACAACGTTTTTCCTCCATGGGAGAGCTAGATTTGGAGAGCTTAGAGGAAGCCTGAAGAACACGTTGATACCGGGGCTTCTGGGCAATGCAAGGGGGCCTCATTTTGTAACCCTGAGCTGCTTTTGGAAAACCACCGTGCTTACACGGTGAGTTCTCGGAATTCATACCTGACCTCTTGCTCCCTGAAGCAGCACCAGGACTTTACCTCTAGAGGGAGAAATAGGCAGTCGTCCTCTGAAGGTGGCTAGGCCTTTGGGAGATGTACCATGACCTAGGCGAAACGAAGGCGTTCACTGGCTCGCGCAATTTACTTCAGGAGGAACACTGGCTTTCCAAAGCGCTTTCAGCGAAGAAGTACAGTATGTGACACGGGCCTCCTTTGGTTCCCGGAACGTCAACTACATGAGCTGTGTGGCAACCGTGAAAAGGAGGCCGGACGAGAAAAGCGAAATCTGTCCCGTTGGCAACCCGGAGAGCTGGGAGCTCAGAGCTGCCTGAAAAAGGGTCCTGTTGCCCGTCTTGTAATCACCGTAGGAGTTCCCGGGGAGGCAAAGTGAGGAAGAGTGAGTTTTCTCGCAAGAACGAGGGGGTGTGGGCAGTTCCTCGCTAGGAGCTCATCCCAAAGCCTTCTTGGCTAGTGGTTCGGAAACCTGCCCGCATGCTGCCAAAGGAAAGTCCTCGAGAGCCGTGAAAAGTGTTGGGAGTGCAGCTCTGTCTGAGAAGCCTTAGTGAAGGTACTGCTTTAACACTGGTAGGCCTCTCAGGACTGCAGGGTCTCTCGCGCCTGGACCCAGGTCATGGAAGAACACGGTGTACCCAAAGTGTCAACTGCGGCTTCTGAGTGAGCTCCAGCCACATGGGTCGTTGGCCTCCACTCTGTGCATGCAGAGGGCAGGGCAACACACGGCCTGCTCCGGCGGAGAGCCAGACCTCCACCTCTGGAAACCAGTCTTGGTAACAGAGTGGGGGCCGGTGTCATGAGCAATGCATGTCACACTCCCGGCTTAGATATTAGCTGCCCTGAATCATATCCGGAGAGTAACATTGATTGTATGAACTCAAAGCTGACGACCCTTCACCTCAAGCAGAAATGTGACTTTACAACCAGTCTGATATGATGGACCCCTCTCCCGAAGCACTGCTGGGCGATTGAAAGTTCCAAAGTCGACATCGCCTGACTGAAGCACTGTGGTGACTAGGCACGTCACCTCGCGCAGAACCTCTGCTTACAAAAGGGTCCTCACAGGAGCGCCTAGTGTGTCGCATGGCTCTCTCGTAGCTGGGCAGAAGGTGCTGCTCCACAGGCTGGCTTTGCACGTAGAAACTGGATCCTGAGGGCTAAAGCATTCTTTGCCCCTTTGGAAGCAGGAGGCTTGGGGCGAGAAAACTGAACGAAAGGCACGGGGTGGCGCCCATGTTGGACACCCTGCAGGAATTGCCCGGGAGGACGAGTGAGTTTTCTCGAAAGAAACAGTGCGCCTGCCGTTCCTTGCCAGGAGCTCATGCAGCAGACTGCTTCAGCTAAGGCGAATGTCGACTGAGCGGCACACTCAAAGTAAGGGGCAGTGTTTCCATCAGCAAAGTTGGTGGTCACAAGTAGACCCGAGGCTTTCACCACTGAAGGGCTGTAATGCTGGTGTGCCTTTCACATATCTGAGGACGCTCACGTCTGCACCAGTTTCCGAGGAAAATCACTGTGTACCCAAAGTGTCATCTGTGCCTTCTGAGCAACCTCATGCCTCATGATGGTCTTTGGGCTCTACTGTTGGTATGCAGAAGGCCAGGCAGCAATGTGTTTCCTCCATCGGGGAGCCAGATAGCCACAGCATGGAAGAATCCTCAGGACGAGTTTTCTCCCTGGTCTTCTGGGCAATGCAAGGGGACCCCAGTTTGTAAACCTGAGCTGCACTGGAACAAACACCGCCATGGCAAGTGTTCTCAGAATTCATAGCTGACGTCTTCCCCTCGCATGCATCACGTCGACTTCAGATCCAGCTGGAGACATGTGCTCTCAGCCTTTGAAGACTGTCAGGCCTTTGCAAGATCCACGGTGATGTAGGTGAAACTAGATCATTCACTGGCTCACACCATTCACCTCAGGAGGACTCCTGCTTGCCAAAGTGTTTTCATGGAAGGGCACATGTGTGTGGCATGTCTCTTTCACCTGCTTGTGGACTTCAGGTACATGAGCTAGGTGTCAACCGTGAAAGTGGAGAGGGACGGGAACAGCACAATTTGCCCCAGTGACAAAGCAGAGAGATGTGTCCTCAGAGCTGCCTGAGAAACAGTCCTGTTGCCGGTCTTCTATTCACCCCAGGATTACCCTGAGAGGTAACCTGAGGCCGAGTGAATTTTCTTGGAAGAACCGGAGTGCGTGCCGTTCCTTGCTAGGTTCTCATCCCAAAGCCTTCTTGGCTAGTCATAAGGAAACTTGCCCGCGTGTTGCAAGGAAAGTCCGTGTTTTGGATGATCAGTGCTTCATGGAAAGCACTGTGGTCGCCAACTTTCTCAACCCTGCAGGAATACCCGGGGAGGAACGGAGACTTTGCCCAAAGAAACAGAGTGCTTGCAATGCCTTGCTAGGAGCACATCCAGCACAGGACTTTATCTATGGCGAATGTCAGCCGAGCGCCAGAGTCAAAGTAAGGTGCAGTGTTTCCACCAGCAGAGTCGCAGTCAGCAGTTTCAAAGAGGCCTTCCCCACTAAAGTGCTGTAAATGCGGGTGTGCCTTTCAAAGTCTGAGGATGCGAGCGTCTGCACCGTATTCCAAGGAAGGTCCCTGTGTACCAAAAGTGGCATCTGTGCCTGCTGAGCACCATCCAGCCACATGGGTCTACTGTTTTGTATGCAGGAGGCTGGGCAACAACGTTTTTCCTCCATGGGAGAGCTAGATTTGGAGAGCTTAGAGGAAGCCTGAAGAACACGTTGATACCGGGGCTTCTGGGCAATGCAAGGGGGCCTCATTTTGTAACCCTGAGCTGCTTTTGGAAAACCACCGTGCTTACACGGTGAGTTCTCGGAATTCATACCTGACCTCTTGCTCCCTGAAGCAGCACCAGGACTTTACCTCTAGAGGGAGAAATAGGCAGTCGTCCTCTGAAGGTGGCTAGGCCTTCGGGAGATGTACCATGACCTAGGCGAAACGAAGGCGTTCACTGGCTCGCGCAATTTACTTCAGGAGGAACACTGGCTTTCCAAAGCGCTTTCAGCGAAGAAGTACAGTATGTGACACGGGCCTCCTTTGGTTCCCGGAACGTCAACTACATGAGCTGTGTGGCAACCGTGAAAAGGAGGCCGGACGAGAAAAGCGAAATCTGTCCCGTTGGCAACCCGGAGAGCTGGGTGCTCAGAGCTGCCTGAAAAAGGGTCCTGTTGCCCGTCTTGTACTCACCGTAGGAGTTCCCGGGGAGGCAAAGTGAGGAAGAGTGAGTTTTCTCGCAAGAACGAGGGGGTGTGGGCAGTTCCTCGCTAGGAGCTCATCCCAAAGCCTTCTTGGCTAGTGGTTCGGAAACCTGCCCGCATGCTGCCAAAGGAAAGTCCTCGAGAGCCGTGAAAAGTGTTGGGAGTGCAGCTCTGTCTGAGAAGCCTTAGTGAAGGTACTGCTTTAACACTGGTAGGCCTCTCAGGACTGCAGGGTCTCTCGCGCCTGGACCCAGGTCATGGAAGAACACGGTGTACCCAAAGTGTCAACTGCGGCTTCTGAGTGAGCTCCAGCCACATGGGTCGTTGGCCTCCACTCTGTGCATGCAGAGGGCAGGGCAACACACGGCCTGCTCCGGCGGAGAGCCAGACCTCCACCTCTGGAAACCAGTCTTGGTAACAGAGTGGGGGCCGGTGTCATGAGCAATGCATGTCACACTCCCGGCTTAGATATTAGCTGCCCTGAATCCTATCCGGAGAGTAACATTGATTGTATGAACTCAAAGCTGACGACCCTTCACCTCAAGCAGAAATGTGACTTTACAACCAGTCTGATATGATGGACCCCTCTCCCGAAGCACTGCTGGGCGATTGAAAGTTCCAAAGTCGACATCGCCTGACTGAAGCACTGTGGTGACTAGGCACGTCACCTCGCGCAGAACCTCTGCTTACAAAAGGGTCCTCACAGGAGCGCCTAGTGTGTCGCATGGCTCTCTCGTAGCTGGGCAGAAGGTGCTGCTCCACAGGCTGGGTTTGCACGTAGAAACTGGATCCTGAGGGCTAAAGCATTCTTTGCCCCTTTGGAAGCAGGAGGCTTGGGGCGAGAAAACTGAACGAAAGGCACGGGGTGGCGCCCATGTTGGACACCCTGCAGGAATTGCCCGGGAGGACGAGTGAGTTTTCTCGAAAGAAACAGTGCGCCTGCCGTTCCTTGCCAGGAGCTCATGCAGCAGACTGCTTCAGCTAAGGCGAATGTCGACTGAGCGGCACACTCAAAGTAAGGGGCAGTGTTTCCATCAGCAAAGTTGGTGGTCACAAGTAGACCCGAGGCTTTCACCACTGAAGGGCTGTAATGCTGGTGTGCCTTTCACATATCTGAGGACGCTCACGTCTGCACCAGTTTCCGAGGAAAATCACTGTGTACCCAAAGTGTCATCTGTGCCTTCTGAGCAACCTCATGCCTCATGATGGTCTTTGGGCTCTACTGTTGGTATGCAGAAGGCCAGGCAGCAATGTGTTTCCTCCATCGGGGAGCCAGATAGCCACAGCATGGAAGAATCCTCAGGACGAGTTTTCTCCCTGGTCTTCTGGGCAATGCAAGGGGACCCCAGTTTGTAAACCTGAGCTGCACTGGAACAAACACCGCCATGGCAAGTGTTCTCAGAATTCATAGCTGACGTCTTCCCCTCGCATGCATCACGTCGACTTCAGATCCAGCTGGAGACATGTGCTCTCAGCCTTTGAAGACTGTCAGGCCTTTGCAAGATCCACGGTGATGTAGGTGAAACTAGATCATTCACTGGCTCACACCATTCACCTCAGGAGGACTCCTGCTTGCCAAAGTGTTTTCATGGAAGGGCACATGTGTGTGGCATGTCTCTTTCACCTGCTTGTGGACTTCAGGTACATGAGCTAGGTGTCAACCGTGAAAGTGGAGAGGGACGGGAACAGCACAATTTGCCCCAGTGACAAAGCAGAGAGATGTGTCCTCAGAGCTGCCTGAGAAACAGTCCTGTTGCCGGTCTTCTATTCACCCCAGGATTACCCTGAGAGGTAACCTGAGGCCGAGTGAATTTTCTTGGAAGAACCGGAGTGCGTGCCGTTCCTTGCTAGGTTCTCATCCCAAAGCCTTCTTGGCTAGTCATAAGGAAACTTGCCCGCGTGTTGCAAGGAAAGTCCGTGTTTTGGATGATCAGTGCTTCATGGAAAGCACTGTGGTCGCCAACTTTCTCAACCCTGCAGGAATACCCGGGGAGGAACGGAGACTTTGCCCAAAGAAACAGAGTGCTTGCAATGCCTTGCTAGGAGCACATCCAGCACAGGACTTTATCTATGGCGAATGTCAGCCGAGCGCCAGAGTCAAAGTAAGGTGCAGTGTTTCCACCAGCAGAGTCGCAGTCAGCAGTTTCAAAGAGGCCTTCCCCACTAAAGTGCTGTAAATGCGGGTGTGCCTTTCAAAGTCTGAGGATGCGAGCGTCTGCACCGTATTCCAAGGAAGGTCCCTGTGTACCAAAAGTGGCATCTGTGCCTGCTGAGCACCATCCAGCCACATGGGTCTACTGTTTTGTATGCAGGAGGCTGGGCAACAACGTTTTTCCTCCATGGGAGAGCTAGATTTGGAGAGCTTAGAGGAAGCCTGAAGAACACGTTGATACCGGGGCTTCTGGGCAATGCAAGGGGGCCTCATTTTGTAACCCTGAGCTGCTTTTGGAAAACCACCGTGCTTACACGGTGAGTTCTCGGAATTCATACCTGACCTCTTGCTCCCTGAAGCAGCACCAGGACTTTACCTCTAGAGGGAGAAATAGGCAGTCGTCCTCTGAAGGTGGCTAGGCCTTCGGGAGATGTACCATGACCTAGGCGAAACGAAGGCGTTCACTGGCTCGCGCAATTTACTTCAGGAGGAACACTGGCTTTCCAAAGCGCTTTCAGCGAAGAAGTACAGTATGTGACACGGGCCTCCTTTGGTTCCCGGAACGTCAACTACATGAGCTGTGTGGCAACCGTGAAAAGGAGGCCGGACGAGAAAAGCGAAATCTGTCCCGTTGGCAACCCGGAGAGCTGGGTGCTCAGAGCTGCCTGAAAAAGGGTCCTGTTGCCCGTCTTGTACTCACCGTAGGAGTTCCCGGGGAGGCAAAGTGAGGAAGAGTGAGTTTTCTCGCAAGAACGAGGGGGTGTGGGCAGTTCCTCGCTAGGAGCTCATCCCAAAGCCTTCTTGGCTAGTGGTTCGGAAACCTGCCCGCATGCTGCCAAAGGAAAGTCCTCGAGAGCCGTGAAAAGTGTTGGGAGTGCAGCTCTGTCTGAGAAGCCTTAGTGAAGGTACTGCTTTAACACTGGTAGGCCTCTCAGGACTGCAGGGTCTCTCGCGCCTGGACCCAGGTCATGGAAGAACACGGTGTACCCAAAGTGTCAACTGCGGCTTCTGAGTGAGCTCCAGCCACATGGGTCGTTGGCCTCCACTCTGTGCATGCAGAGGGCAGGGCAACACACGGCCTGCTCCGGCGGAGAGCCAGACCTCCACCTCTGGAAACCAGTCTTGGTAACAGAGTGGGGGCCGGTGTCATGAGCAATGCATGTCACACTCCCGGCTTAGATATTAGCTGCCCTGAATCCTATCCGGAGAGTAACATTGATTGTATGAACTCAAAGCTGACGACCCTTCACCTCAAGCAGAAATGTGACTTTACAACCAGTCTGATATGATGGACCCCTCTCCCGAAGCACTGCTGGGCGATTGAAAGTTCCAAAGTCGACATCGCCTGACTGAAGCACTGTGGTGACTAGGCACGTCACCTGGCGCAGAACCTCTGCTTACAAAAGGGTCCTCACAGGAGCGCCTAGTGTGTCGCATGGCTCTCTCGTAGCTGGGCAGAAGGTGCTGCTCCACAGGCTGGCTTTGCACGTAGAAACTGGATCCTGAGGGCTAAAGCATTCTTTGCCCCTTTGGAAGCAGGAGGCTTGGGGCGAGAAAACTGAACGAAAGGCACGGGGTGGCGCCCATGTTGGACACCCTGCAGGAATTGCCCGGGAGGACGAGTGAGTTTTCTCGAAAGAAACAGTGCGCCTGCCGTTCCTTGCCAGGAGCTCATGCAGCAGACTGCTTCAGCTAAGGCGAATGTCGACTGAGCGGCACACTCAAAGTGAGGGGCAGTGTTTCCATCAGCAAAGTTGGTGGTCACAAGTAGACCCGAGGCTTTCACCACTGAAGTGCTGTAATGCTGGTGTGCCTTTCACATATCTGAGGACGCTCACGTCTGCACCAGTTTCCGAGGAAAATCACTGTGTACCCAAAGTGTCATCTGTGCCTTCTGAGCAACCTCATGCCTCATGATGGTCTTTGGGCTCTACTGTTGGTATGCAGAAGGCCAGGCAGCAATGTGTTTCCTCCATCGGGGAGCCAGATAGCCACAGCATGGAAGAATCCTCAGGACGAGTTTTCTCCCTGGTCTTCTGGGCAATGCAAGGGGACCCCAGTTTGTAAACCTGAGCTGCACTGGAACAAACACCGTCATGGCAAGTGTTCTCAGAATTCATAGCTGACGTCTTCCCCTCGCATGCATCACGTCGACTTCAGATCCAGCTGGAGACATGTGCTCTCAGCCTTTGAAGACTGTCAGGCCTTTGCAAGATCCACGGTGATGTAGGTGAAACTAGATCATTCACTGGCTCACACCATTCACCTCAGGAGGACTCCTGCTTGCCAAAGTGTTTTCATGGAAGGGCACATGTGTGTGGCATGTCTCTTTCACCTGCTTGTGGACTTCAGGTACATGAGCTAGGTGTCAACCGTGAAAGTGGAGAGGGACGGGAACAGCACAATTTGCCCCAGTGACAAAGCAGAGAGATGTGTCCTCAGAGCTGCCTGAGAAACAGTCCTGTTGCCGGTCTTCTATTCACCCCAGGATTACCCTGAGAGGTAACCTGAGGCCGAGTGAATTTTCTTGGAAGAACCGGAGTGCGTGCCGTTCCTTGCTAGGTTCTCATCCCAAAGCCTTCTTGGCTAGTCATAAGGAAACTTGCCCGCGTGTTGCAAGGAAAGTCCGTGTTTTGGATGATCAGTGCTTCATGGAAAGCACTGTGGTCGCCAACTTTCTCAACCCTGCAGGAATACCCGGGGAGGAACGGAGACTTTGCCCAAAGAAACAGAGTGCTTGCAATGCCTTGCTAGGAGCACATCCAGCACAGGACTTTATCTATGGCGAATGTCAGCCGAGCGCCAGAGTCAAAGTAAGGTGCAGTGTTTCCACCAGCAGAGTCGCAGTCAGCAGTTTCAAAGAGGCCTTCCCCACTAAAGTGCTGTAAATGCGGGTGTGCCTTTCAAAGTCTGAGGATGCGAGCGTCTGCACCGTATTCCAAGGAAGGTCCCTGTGTACCAAAAGTGGCATCTGTGCCTGCTGAGCACCATCCAGCCACATGGGTCTTTGGACTCTACTGTTTTGTATGCAGGAGGCTGGGCAACAACGTTTTTCCTCCATGGGAGAGCTAGATTTGGAGAGCTTAGAGGAAGCCTGAAGAACACGTTGATACCGGGGCTTCTGGGCAATGCAAGGGGGCCTCATTTTGTAACCCTGAGCTGCTTTTGGAAAACCACCGTGCTTACACGGTGAGTTCTCGGAATTCATACCTGACCTCTTGCTCCCTGAAGCAGCACCAGGACTTTACCTCTAGAGGGAGAAATAGGCAGTCGTCCTCTGAAGGTGGCTAGGCCTTCGGGAGATGTACCATGACCTAGGCGAAACGAAGGCGTTCACTGGCTCGCGCAATTTACTTCAGGAGGAACACTGGCTTTCCAAAGCGCTTTCAGCGAAGAAGTACAGTATGTGACACGGGCCTCCTTTGGTTCCCGGAACGTCAACTACATGAGCTGTGTGGCAACCGTGAAAAGGAGGCCGGACGAGAAAAGCGAAATCTGTCCCGTTGGCAACCCGGAGAGCTGGGTGCTCAGAGCTGCCTGAAAAAGGGTCCTGTTGCCCGTCTTGTACTCACCGTAGGAGTTCCCGGGGAGGCAAAGTGAGGAAGAGTGAGTTTTCTCGCAAGAACGAGGGGGTGTGGGCAGTTCCTCGCTAGGAGCTCATCCCAAAGCCTTCTTGGCTAGTGGTTCGGAAACCTGCCCGCATGCTGCCAAAGGAAAGTCCTCGAGAGCCGTGAAAAGTGTTGGGAGTGCAGCTCTGTCTGAGAAGCCTTAGTGAAGGTACTGCTTTAACACTGGTAGGCCTCTCAGGACTGCAGGGTCTCTCGCGCCTGGACCCAGGTCATGGAAGAACACGGTGTACCCAAAGTGTCAACTGCGGCTTCTGAGTGAGCTCCAGCCACATGGGTCGTTGGCCTCCACTCTGTGCATGCAGAGGGCAGGGCAACACACGGCCTGCTCCGGCGGAGAGCCAGACCTCCACCTCTGGAAACCAGTCTTGGTAACAGAGTGGGGGCCGGTGTCATGAGCAATGCATGTCACACTCCCGGCTTAGATATTAGCTGCCCTGAATCCTATCCGGAGAGTAACATTGATTGTATGAACTCAAAGCTGACGACCCTTCACCTCAAGCAGAAATGTGACTTTACAACCAGTCTGATATGATGGACCCCTCTCCCGAAGCACTGCTGGGCGATTGAAAGTTCCAAAGTCGACATCGCCTGACTGAAGCACTGTGGTGACTAGGCACGTCACCTCGCGCAGAACCTCTGCTTACAAAAGGGTCCTCACAGGAGCGCCTAGTGTGTCGCATGGCTCTCTCGTAGCTGGGCAGAAGGTGCTGCTCCACAGGCTGGGTTTGCACGTAGAAACTGGATCCTGAGGGCTAAAGCATTCTTTGCCCCTTTGGAAGCAGGAGGCTTGGGGCGAGAAAACTGAACGAAAGGCACGGGGTGGCGCCCATGTTGGACACCCTGCAGGAATTGCCCGGGAGGACGAGTGAGTTTTCTCGAAAGAAACAGTGCGCCTGCCGTTCCTTGCCAGGAGCTCATGCAGCAGACTGCTTCAGCTAAGGCGAATGTCGACTGAGCGGCACACTCAAAGTAAGGGGCAGTGTTTCCATCAGCAAAGTTGGTGGTCACAAGTAGACCCGAGGCTTTCACCACTGAAGTGCTGTAATGCTGGTGTGCCTTTCACATATCTGAGGACGCTCACGTCTGCACCAGTTTCCGAGGAAAATCACTGTGTACCCAAAGTGTCATCTGTGCCTTCTGAGCAACCTCATGCCTCATGATGGTCTTTGGGCTCTACTGTTGGTATGCAGAAGGCCAGGCAGCAATGTGTTTCCTCCATCGGGGAGCCAGATAGCCACAGCATGGAAGAATCCTCAGGACGAGTTTTCTCCCTGGTCTTCTGGGCAATGCAAGGGGACCCCAGTTTGTAAACCTGAGCTGCACTGGAACAAACACCGTCATGGCAAGTGTTCTCAGAATTCATAGCTGACGTCTTCCCCTCGCATGCATCACGTCGACTTCAGATCCAGCTGGAGACATGTGCTCTCAGCCTTTGAAGACTGTCAGGCCTTTGCAAGATCCACGGTGATGTAGGTGAAACTAGATCATTCACTGGCTCACACCATTCACCTCAGGAGGACTCCTGCTTGCCAAAGTGTTTTCATGGAAGGGCACATGTGTGTGGCATGTCTCTTTCACCTGCTTGTGGACTTCAGGTACATGAGCTAGGTGTCAACCGTGAAAGTGGAGAGGGACGGGAACAGCACAATTTGCCCCAGTGACAAAGCAGAGAGATGTGTCCTCAGAGCTGCCTGAGAAACAGTCCTGTTGCCGGTCTTCTATTCACCCCAGGATTACCCTGAGAGGTAACCTGAGGCCGAGTGAATTTTCTTGGAAGAACCGGAGTGCGTGCCGTTCCTTGCTAGGTTCTCATCCCAAAGCCTTCTTGGCTAGTCATAAGGAAACTTGCCCGCGTGTTGCAAGGAAAGTCCGTGTTTTGGATGATCAGTGCTTCATGGAAAGCACTGTGGTCGCCAACTTTCTCAACCCTGCAGGAATACCCGGGGAGGAACGGAGACTTTGCCCAAAGAAACAGAGTGCTTGCAATGCCTTGCTAGGAGCACATCCAGCACAGGACTTTATCTATGGCGAATGTCAGCCGAGCGCCAGAGTCAAAGTAAGGTGCAGTGTTTCCACCAGCAGAGTCGCAGTCAGCAGTTTCAAAGAGGCCTTCCCCACTAAAGTGCTGTAAATGCGGGTGTGCCTTTCAAAGTCTGAGGATGCGAGCGTCTGCACCGTATTCCAAGGAAGGTCCCTGTGTACCAAAAGTGGCATCTGTGCCTGCTGAGCACCATCCAGCCACATGGGTCTTTGGACTCTACTGTTTTGTATGCAGGAGGCTGGGCAACAACGTTTTTCCTCCATGGGAGAGCTAGATTTGGAGAGCTTAGAGGAAGCCTGAAGAACACGTTGATACCGGGGCTTCTGGGCAATGCAAGGGGGCCTCATTTTGTAACCCTGAGCTGCTTTTGGAAAACCACCGTGCTTACACGGTGAGTTCTCGGAATTCATACCTGACCTCTTGCTCCCTGAAGCAGCACCAGGACTTTACCTCTAGAGGGAGAAATAGGCAGTCGTCCTCTGAAGGTGGCTAGGCCTTCGGGAGATGTACCATGACCTAGGCGAAACGAAGGCGTTCACTGGCTCGCGCAATTTACTTCAGGAGGAACACTGGCTTTCCAAAGCGCTTTCAGCGAAGAAGTACAGTATGTGACACGGGCCTCCTTTGGTTCCCGGAACGTCAACTACATGAGCTGTGTGGCAACCGTGAAAAGGAGGCCGGACGAGAAAAGCGAAATCTGTCCCGTTGGCAACCCGGAGAGCTGGGTGCTCAGAGCTGCCTGAAAAAGGGTCCTGTTGCCCGTCTTGTATACACCGTAGGAGTTCCCGGGGAGGCAAAGTGAGGAAGAGTGAGTTTTCTCGCAAGAACGAGGGGGTGTGTGCAGTTCCTCGCTAGGAGCTCATCCCAAAGCCTTCTTGGCTAGTGGTTCGGAAACCTGCCCGCATGCTGCCAAAGGAAAGTCCTCGAGAGCCGTGAAAAGTGTTGGGAGTGCAGCTCTGTCTGAGAAGCCTTAGTGAAGGTACTGCTTTAACACTGGTAGGCCTCTCAGGACTGCAGGGTCTCTCGCGCCTGGACCCAGGTCATGGAAGAACACGGTGTACCCAAAGTGTCAACTGCGGCTTCTGAGTGAGCTCCAGCCACATGGGTCGTTGGCCTCCACTCTGTGCATGCAGAGGGCAGGGCAACACACGGCCTGCTCCGGCGGAGAGCCAGACCTCCACCTCTGGAAACCAGTCTTGGTAACAGAGTGGGGGCCGGTGTCATGAGCAATGCATGTCACACTCCCGGCTTAGATATTAGCTGCCCTGAATCCTATCCGGAGAGTAACATTGATTGTATGAACTCAAAGCTGACGACCCTTCACCTCAAGCAGAAATGTGACTTTACAACCAGTCTGATATGATGGACCCCTCTCCCGAAGCACTGCTGGGCGATTGAAAGTTCCAAAGTCGACATCGCCTGACTGAAGCACTGTGGTGACTAGGCACGTCACCTGGCGCAGAACCTCTGCTTACAAAAGGGTCCTCACAGGAGCGCCTAGTGTGTCGCATGGCTCTCTCGTAGCTGGGCAGAAGGTGCTGCTCCACAGGCTGGGTTTGCACGTAGAAACTGGATCCTGAGGGCTAAAGCATTCTTTGCCCCTTTGGAAGCAGGAGGCTTGGGGCGAGAAAACTGAACGAAAGGCACGGGGTGGCGCCCATGTTGGACACCCTGCAGGAATTGCCCGGGAGGACGAGTGAGTTTTCTCGAAAGAAACAGTGCGCCTGCCGTTCCTTGCCAGGAGCTCATGCAGCAGACTGCTTCAGCTAAGGCGAATGTCGACTGAGCGGCACACTCAAAGTAAGGGGCAGTGTTTCCATCAGCAAAGTTGGTGGTCACAAGTAGACCCGAGGCTTTCACCACTGAAGGGCTGTAATGCTGGTGTGCCTTTCACATATCTGAGGACGCTCACGTCTGCACCAGTTTCCGAGGAAAATCACTGTGTACCCAAAGTGTCATCTGTGCCTTCTGAGCAACCTCATGCCTCATGATGGTCTTTGGGCTCTACTGTTGGTATGCAGAAGGCCAGGCAGCAATGTGTTTCCTCCATCGGGGAGCCAGATAGCCACAGCATGGAAGAATCCTCAGGACGAGTTTTCTCCCTGGTCTTCTGGGCAATGCAAGGGGACCCCAGTTTGTAAACCTGAGCTGCACTGGAACAAACACCGCCATGGCAAGTGTTCTCAGAATTCATAGCTGACGTCTTCCCCTCGCATGCATCACGTCGACTTCAGATCCAGCTGGAGACATGTGCTCTCAGCCTTTGAAGACTGTCAGGCCTTTGCAAGATCCACGGTGATGTAGGTGAAACTAGATCATTCACTGGCTCACACCATTCACCTCAGGAGGACTCCTGCTTGCCAAAGTGTTTTCATGGAAGGGCACATGTGTGTGGCATGTCTCTTTCACCTGCTTGTGGACTTCAGGTACATGAGCTAGGTGTCAACCGTGAAAGTGGAGAGGGACGGGAACAGCACAATTTGCCCCAGTGACAAAGCAGAGAGATGTGTCCTCAGAGCTGCCTGAGAAACAGTCCTGTTGCCGGTCTTCTATTCACCCCAGGATTACCCTGAGAGGTAACCTGAGGCCGAGTGAATTTCCTTGGAAGAACCGGAGTGCGTGCCGTTCCTTGCTAGGTTCTCATCCCAAAGCCTTCTTGGCTAGTCATAAGGAAACTTGCCCGCGTGTTGCAAGGAAAGTCCGTGTTTTGGATGATCAGTGCTTCATGAAAAGCACTGTGGTCGCCAACTTTCTCAACCCTGCAGGAATACCCGGGGAGGAACGGAGACTTTGCCCAAAGAAACAGAGTGCTTGCAATGCCTTGCTAGGAGCACATCCAGCACAGGACTTTATCTATGGCGAATGTCAGCCGAGCGCCAGAGTCAAAGTAAGGTGCAGTGTTTCCACCAGCAGAGTCGCAGTCAGCAGTTTCAGAGAGGCCTTCCCCACTAAAGTGCTGTAAATGCGGGTGTGCCTTTCAAAGTCTGAGGATGCGAGCGTCTGCACCGTATTCCAAGGAAGGTCCCTGTGTACCAAAAGTGGCATCTGTGCCTGCTGAGCACCATCCAGCCACATGGGTCTTTGGACTCTACTGTTTTGTATGCAGGAGGCTGGGCAACAACGTTTTTCCTCCATGGGAGAGCTAGATTTGGAGAGCTTAGAGGAAGCCTGAAGAACACGTTGATACCGGGGCTTCTGGGCAATGCAAGGGGGCCTCATTTTGTAACCCTGAGCTGCTTTTGGAAAACCACCGTGCTTACACGGTGAGTTCTCGGAATTCATACCTGACCTCTTGCTCCCTGAAGCAGCACCAGGACTTTACCTCTAGAGGGAGAAATAGGCAGTCGTCCTCTGAAGGTGGCTAGGCCTTCGGGAGATGTACCATGACCTAGGCGAAACGCAGGCGTTCACTGGCTCGCGCAATTTACTTCAGGAGGAACACTGGCTTTCCAAAGCGCTTTCAGCGAAGAAGTACAGTATGTGACACGGGCCTCCTTTGGTTCCCGGAACGTCAACTACATGAGCTGTGTGGCAACCGTGAAAAGGAGGCCGGACGAGAAAAGCGAAATCTGTCCCGTTGGCAACCCGGAGAGCTGGGTGCTCAGAGCTGCCTGAAAAAGGGTCCTGTTGCCCGTCTTGTAATCACCGTAGGAGTTCCCGGGGAGGCAAAGTGAGGAAGAGTGAGTTTTCTCGCAAGAACGAGGGGGTGTGGGCAGTTCCTCGCTAGGAGCTCATCCCAAAGCCTTCTTGGCTAGTGGTTCGGAAACCTGCCCGCATGCTGCCAAAGGAAAGTCCTCGAGAGCCGTGAAAAGTGTTGGGAGTGCAGCTCTGTCTGAGAAGCCTTAGTGAAGGTACTGCTTTAACACTGGTAGGCCTCTCAGGACTGCAGGGTCTCTCGCGCCTGGACCCAGGTCATGGAAGAACACGGTGTACCCAAAGTGTCAACTGCGGCTTCTGAGTGAGCTCCAGCCACATGGGTCGTTGGCCTCCACTCTGTGCATGCAGAGGGCAGGGCAACACACGGCCTGCTCCGGCGGAGAGCCAGACCTCCACCTCTGGAAACCAGTCTTGGTAACAGAGTGGGGGCCGGTGTCATGAGCAATGCATGTCACACTCCCGGCTTAGATATTAGCTGCCCTGAATCCTATCCGGAGAGTAACATTGATTGTATGAACTCAAAGCTGACGACCCTTCACCTCAAGCAGAAATGTGACTTTACAACCAGTCTGATATGATGGACCCCTCTCCCGAAGCACTGCTGGGCGATTGAAAGTTCCAAAGTCGACATCGCCTGACTGAAGCACTGTGGTGACTAGGCACGCCACCTGGCGCAGAACCTCTGCTTACAAAAGGGTCCTCACAGGAGCGCCTAGTGTGTCGCATGGCTCTCTCGTAGCTGGGCAGAAGGTGCTGCTCCACAGGCTGGGTTTGCACGTAGAAACTGGATCCTGAGGGCTAAAGCATTCTTTGCCCCTTTGGAAGCAGGAGGCTTGGGGCGAGAAAACTGAACGAAAGGCACGGGGTGGCGCCCATGTTGGACACCCTGCAGGAATTGCCCGGGAGGACGAGTGAGTTTTCTCGAAAGAAACAGTGCGCCTGCCGTTCCTTGCCAGGAGCTCATGCAGCAGACTGCTTCAGCTAAGGCGAATGTCGACTGAGCGGCACACTCAAAGTGAGGGGCAGTGTTTCCATCAGCAAAGTTGGTGGTCACAAGTAGACCCGAGGCTTTCACCACTGAAGGGCTGTAATGCTGGTGTGCCTTTCACATATCTGAGGACGCTCACGTCTGCACCAGTTTCCGAGGAAAATCACTGTGTACCCAAAGTGTCATCTGTGCCTTCTGAGCAACCTCATGCCTCATGATGGTCTTTGGGCTCTACTGTTGGTATGCAGAAGGCCAGGCAGCAATGTGTTTCCTCCATCGGGGAGCCAGATAGCCACAGCATGGAAGAATCCTCAGGACGAGTTTTCTCCCTGGTCTTCTGGGCAATGCAAGGGGACCCCAGTTTGTAAACCTGAGCTGCACTGGAACAAACACCGCCATGGCAAGTGTTCTCAGAATTCATAGCTGACGTCTTCCCCTCGCATGCATCACGTCGACTTCAGATCCAGCTGGAGACATGTGCTCTCAGCCTTTGAAGACTGTCAGGCCTTTGCAAGATCCACGGTGATGTAGGTGAAACTAGATCATTCACTGGCTCACACCATTCACCTCAGGAGGACTCCTGCTTGCCAAAGTGTTTTCATGGAAGGGCACATGTGTGTGGCATGTCTCTTTCACCTGCTTGTGGACTTCAGGTACATGAGCTAGGTGTCAACCGTGAAAGTGGAGAGGGACGGGAACAGCACAATTTGCCCCAGTGACAAAGCAGAGAGATGTGTCCTCAGAGCTGCCTGAGAAACAGTCCTGTTGCCGGTCTTCTATTCACCCCAGGATTACCCTGAGAGGTAACCTGAGGCCGAGTGAATTTCCTTGGAAGAACCGGAGTGCGTGCCGTTCCTTGCTAGGTTCTCATCCCAAAGCCTTCTTGGCTAGTCATAAGGAAACTTGCCCGCGTGTTGCAAGGAAAGTCCGTGTTTTGGATGATCAGTGCTTCATGAAAAGCACTGTGGTCGCCAACTTTCTCAACCCTGCAGGAATACCCGGGGAGGAACGGAGACTTTGCCCAAAGAAACAGAGTGCTTGCAATGCCTTGCTAGGAGCACATCCAGCACAGGACTTTATCTATGGCGAATGTCAGCCGAGCGCCAGAGTCAAAGTAAGGTGCAGTGTTTCCACCAGCAGAGTCGCAGTCAGCAGTTTCAGAGAGGCCTTCCCCACTAAAGTGCTGTAAATGCGGGTGTGCCTTTCAAAGTCTGAGGATGCGAGCGTCTGCACCGTATTCCAAGGAAGGTCCCTGTGTACCAAAAGTGGCATCTGTGCCTGCTGAGCACCATCCAGCCACATGGGTCTTTGGACTCTACTGTTTTGTATGCAGGAGGCTGGGCAACAACGTTTTTCCTCCATGGGAGAGCTAGATTTGGAGAGCTTAGAGGAAGCCTGAAGAACACGTTGATACCGGGGCTTCTGGGCAATGCAAGGGGGCCTCATTTTGTAACCCTGAGCTGCTTTTGGAAAACCACCGTGCTTACACGGTGAGTTCTCGGAATTCATACCTGACCTCTTGCTCCCTGAAGCAGCACCAGGACTTTACCTCTAGAGGGAGAAATAGGCAGTCGTCCTCTGAAGGTGGCTAGGCCTTCGGGAGATGTACCATGACCTAGGCGAAACGCAGGCGTTCACTGGCTCGCGCAATTTACTTCAGGAGGAACACTGGCTTTCCAAAGCGCTTTCAGCGAAGAAGTACAGTATGTGACACGGGCCTCCTTTGGTTCCCGGAACGTCAACTACATGAGCTGTGTGGCAACCGTGAAAAGGAGGCCGGACGAGAAAAGCGAAATCTGTCCCGTTGGCAACCCGGAGAGCTGGGTGCTCAGAGCTGCCTGAAAAAGGGTCCTGTTGCCCGTCTTGTAATCACCGTAGGAGTTCCCGGGGAGGCAAAGTGAGGAAGAGTGAGTTTTCTCGCAAGAACGAGGGGGTGTGGGCAGTTCCTCGCTAGGAGCTCATCCCAAAGCCTTCTTGGCTAGTGGTTCGGAAACCTGCCCGCATGCTGCCAAAGGAAAGTCCTCGAGAGCCGTGAAAAGTGTTGGGAGTGCAGCTCTGTCTGAGAAGCCTTAGTGAAGGTACTGCTTTAACACTGGTAGGCCTCTCAGGACTGCAGGGTCTCTCGCGCCTGGACCCAGGTCATGGAAGAACACGGTGTACCCAAAGTGTCAACTGCGGCTTCTGAGTGAGCTCCAGCCACATGGGTCGTTGGCCTCCACTCTGTGCATGCAGAGGGCAGGGCAACACACGGCCTGCTCCGGCGGAGAGCCAGACCTCCACCTCTGGAAACCAGTCTTGGTAACAGAGTGGGGGCCGGTGTCATGAGCAATGCATGTCACACTCCCGGCTTAGATATTAGCTGCCCTGAATCCTATCCGGAGAGTAACATTGATTGTATGAACTCAAAGCTGACGACCCTTCACCTCAAGCAGAAATGTGACTTTACAACCAGTCTGATATGATGGACCCCTCTCCCGAAGCACTGCTGGGCGATTGAAAGTTCCAAAGTCGACATCGCCTGACTGAAGCACTGTGGTGACTAGGCACGCCACCTGGCGCAGAACCTCTGCTTACAAAAGGGTCCTCACAGGAGCGCCTAGTGTGTCGCATGGCTCTCTCGTAGCTGGGCAGAAGGTGCTGCTCCACAGGCTGGGTTTGCACGTAGAAACTGGATCCTGAGGGCTAAAGCATTCTTTGCCCCTTTGGAAGCAGGAGGCTTGGGGCGAGAAAACTGAACGAAAGGCACGGGGTGGCGCCCATGTTGGACACCCTGCAGGAATTGCCCGGGAGGACGAGTGAGTTTTCTCGAAAGAAACAGTGCGCCTGCCGTTCCTTGCCAGGAGCTCATGCAGCAGACTGCTTCAGCTAAGGCGAATGTCGACTGAGCGGCACACTCAAAGTGAGGGGCAGTGTTTCCATCAGCAAAGTTGGTGGTCACAAGTAGACCCGAGGCTTTCACCACTGAAGGGCTGTAATGCTGGTGTGCCTTTCACATATCTGAGGACGCTCACGTCTGCACCAGTTTCCGAGGAAAATCACTGTGTACCCAAAGTGTCATCTGTGCCTTCTGAGCAACCTCATGCCTCATGATGGTCTTTGGGCTCTACTGTTGGTATGCAGAAGGCCAGGCAGCAATGTGTTTCCTCCATCGGGGAGCCAGATAGCCACAGCATGGAAGAATCCTCAGGACGAGTTTTCTCCCTGGTCTTCTGGGCAATGCAAGGGGACCCCAGTTTGTAAACCTGAGCTGCACTGGAACAAACACCGCCATGGCAAGTGTTCTCAGAATTCATAGCTGACGTCTTCCCCTCGCATGCATCACGTCGACTTCAGATCCAGCTGGAGACATGTGCTCTCAGCCTTTGAAGACTGTCAGGCCTTTGCAAGATCCACGGTGATGTAGGTGAAACTAGATCATTCACTGGCTCACACCATTCACCTCAGGAGGACTCCTGCTTGCCAAAGTGTTTTCATGGAAGGGCACATGTGTGTGGCATGTCTCTTTCACCTGCTTGTGGACTTCAGGTACATGAGCTAGGTGTCAACCGTGAAAGTGGAGAGGGACGGGAACAGCACAATTTGCCCCAGTGACAAAGCAGAGAGATGTGTCCTCAGAGCTGCCTGAGAAACAGTCCTGTTGCCGGTCTTCTATTCACCCCAGGATTACCCTGAGAGGTAACCTGAGGCCGAGTGAATTTCCTTGGAAGAACCGGAGTGCGTGCCGTTCCTTGCTAGGTTCTCATCCCAAAGCCTTCTTGGCTAGTCATAAGGAAACTTGCCCGCGTGTTGCAAGGAAAGTCCGTGTTTTGGATGATCAGTGCTTCATGAAAAGCACTGTGGTCGCCAACTTTCTCAACCCTGCAGGAATACCCGGGGAGGAACGGAGACTTTGCCCAAAGAAACAGAGTGCTTGCAATGCCTTGCTAGGAGCACATCCAGCACAGGACTTTATCTATGGCGAATGTCAGCCGAGCGCCAGAGTCAAAGTAAGGTGCAGTGTTTCCACCAGCAGAGTCGCAGTCAGCAGTTTCAGAGAGGCCTTCCCCACTAAAGTGCTGTAAATGCGGGTGTGCCTTTCAAAGTCTGAGGATGCGAGCGTCTGCACCGTATTCCAAGGAAGGTCCCTGTGTACCAAAAGTGGCATCTGTGCCTGCTGAGCACCATCCAGCCACATGGGTCTTTGGACTCTACTGTTTTGTATGCAGGAGGCTGGGCAACAACGTTTTTCCTCCATGGGAGAGCTAGATTTGGAGAGCTTAGAGGAAGCCTGAAGAACACGTTGATACCGGGGCTTCTGGGCAATGCAAGGGGGCCTCATTTTGTAACCCTGAGCTGCTTTTGGAAAACCACCGTGCTTACACGGTGAGTTCTCGGAATTCATACCTGACCTCTTGCTCCCTGAAGCAGCACCAGGACTTTACCTCTAGAGGGAGAAATAGGCAGTCGTCCTCTGAAGGTGGCTAGGCCTTCGGGAGATGTACCATGACCTAGGCGAAACGCAGGCGTTCACTGGCTCGCGCAATTTACTTCAGGAGGAACACTGGCTTTCCAAAGCGCTTTCAGCGAAGAAGTACAGTATGTGACACGGGCCTCCTTTGGTTCCCGGAACGTCAACTACATGAGCTGTGTGGCAACCGTGAAAAGGAGGCCGGACGAGAAAAGCGAAATCTGTCCCGTTGGCAACCCGGAGAGCTGGGTGCTCAGAGCTGCCTGAAAAAGGGTCCTGTTGCCCGTCTTGTAATCACCGTAGGAGTTCCCGGGGAGGCAAAGTGAGGAAGAGTGAGTTTTCTCGCAAGAACGAGGGGGTGTGGGCAGTTCCTCGCTAGGAGCTCATCCCAAAGCCTTCTTGGCTAGTGGTTCGGAAACCTGCCCGCATGCTGCCAAAGGAAAGTCCTCGAGAGCCGTGAAAAGTGTTGGGAGTGCAGCTCTGTCTGAGAAGCCTTAGTGAAGGTACTGCTTTAACACTGGTAGGCCTCTCAGGACTGCAGGGTCTCTCGCGCCTGGACCCAGGTCATGGAAGAACACGGTGTACCCAAAGTGTCAACTGCGGCTTCTGAGTGAGCTCCAGCCACATGGGTCGTTGGCCTCCACTCTGTGCATGCAGAGGGCAGGGCAACACACGGCCTGCTCCGGCGGAGAGCCAGACCTCCACCTCTGGAAACCAGTCTTGGTAACAGAGTGGGGGCCGGTGTCATGAGCAATGCATGTCACACTCCCGGCTTAGATATTAGCTGCCCTGAATCCTATCCGGAGAGTAACATTGATTGTATGAACTCAAAGCTGACGACCCTTCACCTCAAGCAGAAATGTGACTTTACAACCAGTCTGATATGATGGACCCCTCTCCCGAAGCACTGCTGGGCGATTGAAAGTTCCAAAGTCGACATCGCCTGACTGAAGCACTGTGGTGACTAGGCACGTCACCTGGCGCAGAACCTCTGCTTACAAAAGGGTCCTCACAGGAGCGCCTAGTGTGTCGCATGGCTCTCTCGTAGCTGGGCAGAAGGTGCTGCTCCACAGGCTGGGTTTGCACGTAGAAACTGGATCCTGAGGGCTAAAGCATTCTTTGCCCCTTTGGAAGCAGGAGGCTTGGGGCGAGAAAACTGAACGAAAGGCACGGGGTGGCGCCCATGTTGGACACCCTGCAGGAATTGCCCGGGAGGACGAGTGAGTTTTCTCGAAAGAAACAGTGCGCCTGCCGTTCCTTGCCAGGAGCTCATGCAGCAGACTGCTTCAGCTAAGGCGAATGTCGACTGAGCGGCACACTCAAAGTGAGGGGCAGTGTTTCCATCAGCAAAGTTGGTGGTCACAAGTAGACCCGAGGCTTTCACCACTGAAGTGCTGTAATGCTGGTGTGCCTTTCACATATCTGAGGACGCTCACGTCTGCACCAGTTTCCGAGGAAAATCACTGTGTACCCAAAGTGTCATCTGTGCCTTCTGAGCAACCTCATGCCTCATGATGGTCTTTGGGCTCTACTGTTGGTATGCAGAAGGCCAGGCAGCAATGTGTTTCCTCCATCGGGGAGCCAGATAGCCACAGCATGGAAGAATCCTCAGGACGAGTTTTCTCCCTGGTCTTCTGGGCAATGCAAGGGGACCCCAGTTTGTAAACCTGAGCTGCACTGGAACAAACACCGCCATGGCAAGTGTTCTCAGAATTCATAGCTGACGTCTTCCCCTCGCATGCATCACGTCGACTTCAGATCCAGCTGGAGACATGTGCTCTCAGCCTTTGAAGACTGTCAGGCCTTTGCAAGATCCACGGTGATGTAGGTGAAACTAGATCATTCACTGGCTCACACCATTCACCTCAGGAGGACTCCTGCTTGCCAAAGTGTTTTCATGGAAGGGCACATGTGTGTGGCATGTCTCTTTCACCTGCTTGTGGACTTCAGGTACATGAGCTAGGTGTCAACCGTGAAAGTGGAGAGGGACGGGAACAGCACAATTTGCCCCAGTGACAAAGCAGAGAGATGTGTCCTCAGAGCTGCCTGAGAAACAGTCCTGTTGCCGGTCTTCTATTCACCCCAGGATTACCCTGAGAGGTAACCTGAGGCCGAGTGAATTTTCTTGGAAGAACCGGAGTGCGTGCCGTTCCTTGCTAGGTTCTCATCCCAAAGCCTTCTTGGCTAGTCATAAGGAAACTTGCCCGCGTGTTGCAAGGAAAGTCCGTGTTTTGGATGATCAGTGCTTCATGAAAAGCACTGTGGTCGCCAACTTTCTCAACCCTGCAGGAATACCCGGGGAGGAACGGAGACTTTGCCCAAAGAAACAGAGTGCTTGCAATGCCTTGCTAGGAGCACATCCAGCACAGGACTTTATCTATGGCGAATGTCAGCCGAGCGCCAGAGTCAAAGTAAGGTGCAGTGTTTCCACCAGCAGAGTCGCAGTCAGCAGTTTCAAAGAGGCCTTCCCCACTAAAGTGCTGTAAATGCGGGTGTGCCTTTCAAAGTCTGAGGATGCGAGCGTCTGCACCGTATTCCAAGGAAGGTCCCTGTGTACCAAAAGTGGCATCTGTGCCTGCTGAGCACCATCCAGCCACATGGGTCTTTGGACTCTACTGTTTTGTATGCAGGAGGCTGGGCAACAACGTTTTTCCTCCATGGGAGAGCTAGATTTGGAGAGCTTAGAGGAAGCCTGAAGAACACGTTGATACCGGGGCTTCTGGGCAATGCAAGGGGGCCTCATTTTGTAACCCTGAGCTGCTTTTGGAAAACCACCGTGCTTACACGGTGAGTTCTCGGAATTCATACCTGACCTCTTGCTCCCTGAAGCAGCACCAGGACTTTACCTCTAGAGGGAGAAATAGGCAGTCGTCCTCTGAAGGTGGCTAGGCCTTCGGGAGATGTACCATGACCTAGGCGAAACGAAGGCGTTCACTGGCTCGCGCAATTTACTTCAGGAGGAACACTGGCTTTCCAAAGCGCTTTCAGCGAAGAAGTACAGTATGTGACACGGGCCTCCTTTGGTTCCCGGAACGTCAACTACATGAGCTGTGTGGCAACCGTGAAAAGGAGGCCGGACGAGAAAAGCGAAATCTGTCCCGTTGGCAACCCGGAGAGCTGGGTGCTCAGAGCTGCCTGAAAAAGGGTCCTGTTGCCCGTCTTGTATACACCGTAGGAGTTCCCGGGGAGGCAAAGTGAGGAAGAGTGAGTTTTCTCGCAAGAACGAGGGGGTGTGTGCAGTTCCTCGCTAGGAGCTCATCCCAAAGCCTTCTTGGCTAGTGGTTCGGAAACCTGCCCGCATGCTGCCAAAGGAAAGTCCTCGAGAGCCGTGAAAAGTGTTGGGAGTGCAGCTCTGTCTGAGAAGCCTTAGTGAAGGTACTGCTTTAACACTGGTAGGCCTCTCAGGACTGCAGGGTCTCTCGCGCCTGGACCCAGGTCATGGAAGAACACGGTGTACCCAAAGTGTCAACTGCGGCTTCTGAGTGAGCTCCAGCCACATGGGTCGTTGGCCTCCACTCTGTGCATGCAGAGGGCAGGGCAACACACGGCCTGCTCCGGCGGAGAGCCAGACCTCCACCTCTGGAAACCAGTCTTGGTAACAGAGTGGGGGCCGGTGTCATGAGCAATGCATGTCACACTCCCGGCTTAGATATTAGCTGCCCTGAATCCTATCCGGAGAGTAACATTGATTGTATGAACTCAAAGCTGACGACCCTTCACCTCAAGCAGAAATGTGACTTTACAACCAGTCTGATATGATGGACCCCTCTCCCGAAGCACTGCTGGGCGATTGAAAGTTCCAAAGTCGACATCGCCTGACTGAAGCACTGTGGTGACTAGGCACGTCACCTGGCGCAGAACCTCTGCTTACAAAAGGGTCCTCACAGGAGCGCCTAGTGTGTCGCATGGCTCTCTCGTAGCTGGGCAGAAGGTGCTGCTCCACAGGCTGGCTTTGCACGTAGAAACTGGATCCTGAGGGCTAAAGCATTCTTTGCCCCTTTGGAAGCAGGAGGCTTGGGGCGAGAAAACTGAACGAAAGGCACGGGGTGGCGCCCATGTTGGACACCCTGCAGGAATTGCCCGGGAGGACGAGTGAGTTTTCTCGAAAGAAACAGTGCGCCTGCCGTTCCTTGCCAGGAGCTCATGCAGCAGACTGCTTCAGCTAAGGCGAATGTCGACTGAGCGGCACACTCAAAGTGAGGGGCAGTGTTTCCATCAGCAAAGTTGGTGGTCACAAGTAGACCCGAGGCTTTCACCACTGAAGTGCTGTAATGCTGGTGTGCCTTTCACATATCTGAGGACGCTCACGTCTGCACCAGTTTCCGAGGAAAATCACTGTGTACCCAAAGTGTCATCTGTGCCTTCTGAGCAACCTCATGCCTCATGATGGTCTTTGGGCTCTACTGTTGGTATGCAGAAGGCCAGGCAGCAATGTGTTTCCTCCATCGGGGAGCCAGATAGCCACAGCATGGAAGAATCCTCAGGACGAGTTTTCTCCCTGGTCTTCTGGGCAATGCAAGGGGACCCCAGTTTGTAAACCTGAGCTGCACTGGAACAAACACCGCCATGGCAAGTGTTCTCAGAATTCATAGCTGACGTCTTCCCCTCGCATGCATCACGTCGACTTCAGATCCAGCTGGAGACATGTGCTCTCAGCCTTTGAAGACTGTCAGGCCTTTGCAAGATCCACGGTGATGTAGGTGAAACTAGATCATTCACTGGCTCACACCATTCACCTCAGGAGGACTCCTGCTTGCCAAAGTGTTTTCATGGAAGGGCACATGTGTGTGGCATGTCTCTTTCACCTGCTTGTGGACTTCAGGTACATGAGCTAGGTGTCAACCGTGAAAGTGGAGAGGGACGGGAACAGCACAATTTGCCCCAGTGACAAAGCAGAGAGATGTGTCCTCAGAGCTGCCTGAGAAACAGTCCTGTTGCCGGTCTTCTATTCACCCCAGGATTACCCTGAGAGGTAACCTGAGGCCGAGTGAATTTTCTTGGAAGAACCGGAGTGCGTGCCGTTCCTTGCTAGGTTCTCATCCCAAAGCCTTCTTGGCTAGTCATAAGGAAACTTGCCCGCGTGTTGCAAGGAAAGTCCGTGTTTTGGATGATCAGTGCTTCATGAAAAGCACTGTGGTCGCCAACTTTCTCAACCCTGCAGGAATACCCGGGGAGGAACGGAGACTTTGCCCAAAGAAACAGAGTGCTTGCAATGCCTTGCTAGGAGCACATCCAGCACAGGACTTTATCTATGGCGAATGTCAGCCGAGCGCCAGAGTCAAAGTAAGGTGCAGTGTTTCCACCAGCAGAGTCGCAGTCAGCAGTTTCAAAGAGGCCTTCCCCACTAAAGTGCTGTAAATGCGGGTGTGCCTTTCAAAGTCTGAGGATGCGAGCGTCTGCACCGTATTCCAAGGAAGGTCCCTGTGTACCAAAAGTGGCATCTGTGCCTGCTGAGCACCATCCAGCCACATGGGTCTTTGGACTCTACTGTTTTGTATGCAGGAGGCTGGGCAACAACGTTTTTCCTCCATGGGAGAGCTAGATTTGGAGAGCTTAGAGGAAGCCTGAAGAACACGTTGATACCGGGGCTTCTGGGCAATGCAAGGCGGCCTCATTTTGTAACCCTGAGCTGCTTTTGGAAAACCACCGTGCTTACACGAGTTCTCGGAATTCATACCTGACCTCTTGCTCCCTGAAGCAGCACCAGGACTTTACCTCTAGAGGGAGAAATAGGCAGTCGTCCTCTGAAGGTGGCTAGGCCTTCGGGAGATGTACCATGACCTAGGCGAAACGAAGGCGTTCACTGGCTCGCGCAATTTACTTCAGGAGGAACACTGGCTTTCCAAAGCGCTTTCAGCGAAGAAGTACAGTATGTGACACGGGCCTCCTTTGGTTCCCGGAACGTCAACTACATGAGCTGTGTGGCAACCGTGAAAAGGAGGCCGGACGAGAAAAGCGAAATCTGTCCCGTTGGCAACCCGGAGAGCTGGGAGCTCAGAGCTGCCTGAAAAAGGGTCCTGTTGCCCGTCTTGTAATCACCGTAGGAGTTCCCGGGGAGGCAAAGTGAGGAAGAGTGAGTTTTCTCGCAAGAACGAGGGGGTGTGTGCAGTTCCTCGCTAGGAGCTCATCCCAAAGCCTTCTTGGCTAGTGGTTCGGAAACCTGCCCGCATGCTGCCAAAGGAAAGTCCTCGAGAGCCGTGAAAAGTGTTGGGAGTGCAGCTCTGTCTGAGAAGCCTTAGTGAAGGTACTGCTTTAACACTGGTAGGCCTCTCAGGACTGCAGGGTCTCTCGCGCCTGGACCCAGGTCATGGAAGAACACGGTGTACCCAAAGTGTCAACTGCGGCTTCTGAGTGAGCTCCAGCCACATGGGTCGTTGGCCTCCACTCTGTGCATGCAGAGGGCAGGGCAACACACGGCCTGCTCCGGCGGAGAGCCAGACCTCCACCTCTGGAAACCAGTCTTGGTAACAGAGTGGGGGCCGGTGTCATGAGCAATGCATGTCACACTCCCGGCTTAGATATTAGCTGCCCTGAATCATATCCGGAGAGTAACATTGATTGTATGAACTCAAAGCTGACGACCCTTCACCTCAAGCAGAAATGTGACTTTACAACCAGTCTGATATGATGGACCCCTCTCCCGAAGCACTGCTGGGCGATTGAAAGTTCCAAAGTCGACATCGCCTGACTGAAGCACTGTGGTGACTAGGCACGTCACCTCGCGCAGAACCTCTGCTTACAAAAGGGTCCTCACAGGAGCGCCTAGTGTGTCGCATGGCTCTCTCGTAGCTGGGCAGAAGGTGCTGCTCCACAGGCTGGCTTTGCACGTAGAAACTGGATCCTGAGGGCTAAAGCATTCTTTGCCCCTTTGGAAGCAGGAGGCTTGGGGCGAGAAAACTGAACGAAAGGCACGGGGTGGCGCCCATGTTGGACACCCTGCAGGAATTGCCCGGGAGGACGAGTGAGTTTTCTCGAAAGAAACAGTGCGCCTGCCGTTCCTTGCCAGGAGCTCATGCAGCAGACTGCTTCAGCTAAGGCGAATGTCGACTGAGCGGCACACTCAAAGTAAGGGGCAGTGTTTCCATCAGCAAAGTTGGTGGTCACAAGTAGACCCGAGGCTTTCACCACTGAAGTGCTGTAATGCTGGTGTGCCTTTCACATATCTGAGGACGCTCACGTCTGCACCAGTTTCCGAGGAAAATCACTGTGTACCCAAAGTGTCATCTGTGCCTTCTGAGCAACCTCATGCCTCATGATGGTCTTTGGGCTCTACTGTTGGTATGCAGAAGGCCAGGCAGCAATGTGTTTCCTCCATCGGGGAGCCAGATAGCCACAGCATGGAAGAATCCTCAGGACGAGTTTTCTCCCTGGTCTTCTGGGCAATGCAAGGGGACCCCAGTTTGTAAACCTGAGCTGCACTGGAACAAACACCGCCATGGCAAGTGTTCTCAGAATTCATAGCTGACGTCTTCCCCTCGCATGCATCACGTCGACTTCAGATCCAGCTGGAGACATGTGCTCTCAGCCTTTGAAGACTGTCAGGCCTTTGCAAGATCCACGGTGATGTAGGTGAAACTAGATCATTCACTGGCTCACACCATTCACCTCAGGAGGACTCCTGCTTGCCAAAGTGTTTTCATGGAAGGGCACATGTGTGTGGCATGTCTCTTTCACCTGCTTGTGGACTTCAGGTACATGAGCTAGGTGTCAACCGTGAAAGTGGAGAGGGACGGGAACAGCACAATTTGCCCCAGTGACAAAGCAGAGAGATGTGTCCTCAGAGCTGCCTGAGAAACAGTCCTGTTGCCGGTCTTCTATTCACCCCAGGATTACCCTGAGAGGTAACCTGAGGCCGAGTGAATTTTCTTGGAAGAACCGGAGTGCGTGCCGTTCCTTGCTAGGTTCTCATCCCAAAGCCTTCTTGGCTAGTCATAAGGAAACTTGCCCGCGTGTTGCAAGGAAAGTCCGTGTTTTGGATGATCAGTGCTTCATGAAAAGCACTGTGGTCGCCAACTTTCTCAACCCTGCAGGAATACCCGGGGAGGAACGGAGACTTTGCCCAAAGAAACAGAGTGCTTGCAATGCCTTGCTAGGAGCACATCCAGCACAGGACTTTATCTATGGCGAATGTCAGCCGAGCGCCAGAGTCAAAGTAAGGTGCAGTGTTTCCACCAGCAGAGTCGCAGTCAGCAGTTTCAAAGAGGCCTTCCCCACTAAAGTGCTGTAAATGCGGGTGTGCCTTTCAAAGTCTGAGGATGCGAGCGTCTGCACCGTATTCCAAGGAAGGTCCCTGTGTACCAAAAGTGGCATCTGTGCCTGCTGAGCACCATCCAGCCACATGGGTCTTTGGACTCTACTGTTTTGTATGCAGGAGGCTGGGCAACAACGTTTTTCCTCCATGGGAGAGCTAGATTTGGAGAGCTTAGAGGAAGCCTGAAGAACACGTTGATACCGGGGCTTCTGGGCAATGCAAGGCGGCCTCATTTTGTAACCCTGAGCTGCTTTTGGAAAACCACCGTGCTTACACGAGTTCTCGGAATTCATACCTGACCTCTTGCTCCCTGAAGCAGCACCAGGACTTTACCTCTAGAGGGAGAAATAGGCAGTCGTCCTCTGAAGGTGGCTAGGCCTTCGGGAGATGTACCATGACCTAGGCGAAACGAAGGCGTTCACTGGCTCGCGCAATTTACTTCAGGAGGAACACTGGCTTTCCAAAGCGCTTTCAGCGAAGAAGTACAGTATGTGACACGGGCCTCCTTTGGTTCCCGGAACGTCAACTACATGAGCTGTGTGGCAACCGTGAAAAGGAGGCCGGACGAGAAAAGCGAAATCTGTCCCGTTGGCAACCCGGAGAGCTGGGAGCTCAGAGCTGCCTGAAAAAGGGTCCTGTTGCCCGTCTTGTAATCACCGTAGGAGTTCCCGGGGAGGCAAAGTGAGGAAGAGTGAGTTTTCTCGCAAGAACGAGGGGGTGTGTGCAGTTCCTCGCTAGGAGCTCATCCCAAAGCCTTCTTGGCTAGTGGTTCGGAAACCTGCCCGCATGCTGCCAAAGGAAAGTCCTCGAGAGCCGTGAAAAGTGTTGGGAGTGCAGCTCTGTCTGAGAAGCCTTAGTGAAGGTACTGCTTTAACACTGGTAGGCCTCTCAGGACTGCAGGGTCTCTCGCGCCTGGACCCAGGTCATGGAAGAACACGGTGTACCCAAAGTGTCAACTGCGGCTTCTGAGTGAGCTCCAGCCACATGGGTCGTTGGCCTCCACTCTGTGCATGCAGAGGGCAGGGCAACACACGGCCTGCTCCGGCGGAGAGCCAGACCTCCACCTCTGGAAACCAGTCTTGGTAACAGAGTGGGGGCCGGTGTCATGAGCAATGCATGTCACACTCCCGGCTTAGATATTAGCTGCCCTGAATCATATCCGGAGAGTAACATTGATTGTATGAACTCAAAGCTGACGACCCTTCACCTCAAGCAGAAATGTGACTTTACAACCAGTCTGATATGATGGACCCCTCTCCCGAAGCACTGCTGGGCGATTGAAAGTTCCAAAGTCGACATCGCCTGACTGAAGCACTGTGGTGACTAGGCACGTCACCTCGCGCAGAACCTCTGCTTACAAAAGGGTCCTCACAGGAGCGCCTAGTGTGTCGCATGGCTCTCTCGTAGCTGGGCAGAAGGTGCTGCTCCACAGGCTGGCTTTGCACGTAGAAACTGGATCCTGAGGGCTAAAGCATTCTTTGCCCCTTTGGAAGCAGGAGGCTTGGGGCGAGAAAACTGAACGAAAGGCACGGGGTGGCGCCCATGTTGGACACCCTGCAGGAATTGCCCGGGAGGACGAGTGAGTTTTCTCGAAAGAAACAGTGCGCCTGCCGTTCCTTGCCAGGAGCTCATGCAGCAGACTGCTTCAGCTAAGGCGAATGTCGACTGAGCGGCATACTCAAAGTAAGGGGCAGTGTTTCCATCAGCAAAGTTGGTGGTCACAAGTAGACCCGAGGCTTTCACCACTGAAGTGCTGTAATGCTGGTGTGCCTTTCACATATCTGAGGACGCTCACGTCTGCACCAGTTTCCGAGGAAAATCACTGTGTACCCAAAGTGTCATCTGTGCCTTCTGAGCAACCTCATGCCTCATGATGGTCTTTGGGCTCTACTGTTGGTATGCAGAAGGCCAGGCAGCAATGTGTTTCCTCCATCGGGGAGCCAGATAGCCACAGCATGGAAGAATCCTCAGGACGAGTTTTCTCCCTGGTCTTCTGGGCAATGCAAGGGGACCCCAGTTTGTAAACCTGAGCTGCACTGGAACAAACACCGCCATGGCAAGTGTTCTCAGAATTCATAGCTGACGTCTTCCCCTCGCATGCATCACGTCGACTTCAGATCCAGCTGGAGACATGTGCTCTCAGCCTTTGAAGACTGTCAGGCCTTTGCAAGATCCACGGTGATGTAGGTGAAACTAGATCATTCACTGGCTCACACCATTCACCTCAGGAGGACTCCTGCTTGCCAAAGTGTTTTCATGGAAGGGCACATGTGTGTGGCATGTCTCTTTCACCTGCTTGTGGACTTCAGGTACATGAGCTAGGTGTCAACCGTGAAAGTGGAGAGGGACGGGAACAGCACAATTTGCCCCAGTGACAAAGCAGAGAGATGTGTCCTCAGAGCTGCCTGAGAAACAGTCCTGTTGCCGGTCTTCTATTCACCCCAGGATTACCCTGAGAGGTAACCTGAGGCCGAGTGAATTTTCTTGGAAGAACCGGAGTGCGTGCCGTTCCTTGCTAGGTTCTCATCCCAAAGCCTTCTTGGCTAGTCATAAGGAAACTTGCCCGCGTGTTGCAAGGAAAGTCCGTGTTTTGGATGATCAGTGCTTCATGAAAAGCACTGTGGTCGCCAACTTTCTCAACCCTGCAGGAATACCCGGGGAGGAACGGAGACTTTGCCCAAAGAAACAGAGTGCTTGCAATGCCTTGCTAGGAGCACATCCAGCACAGGACTTTATCTATGGCGAATGTCAGCCGAGCGCCAGAGTCAAAGTAAGGTGCAGTGTTTCCACCAGCAGAGTCGCAGTCAGCAGTTTCAAAGAGGCCTTCCCCACTAAAGTGCTGTAAATGCGGGTGTGCCTTTCAAAGTCTGAGGATGCGAGCGTCTGCACCGTATTCCAAGGAAGGTCCCTGTGTACCAAAAGTGGCATCTGTGCCTGCTGAGCACCATCCAGCCACATGGGTCTTTGGACTCTACTGTTTTGTATGCAGGAGGCTGGGCAACAACGTTTTTCCTCCATGGGAGAGCTAGATTTGGAGAGCTTAGAGGAAGCCTGAAGAACACGTTGATACCGGGGCTTCTGGGCAATGCAAGGCGGCCTCATTTTGTAACCCTGAGCTGCTTTTGGAAAACCACCGTGCTTACACGAGTTCTCGGAATTCATACCTGACCTCTTGCTCCCTGAAGCAGCACCAGGACTTTACCTCTAGAGGGAGAAATAGGCAGTCGTCCTCTGAAGGTGGCTAGGCCTTCGGGAGATGTACCATGACCTAGGCGAAACGAAGGCGTTCACTGGCTCGCGCAATTTACTTCAGGAGGAACACTGGCTTTCCAAAGCGCTTTCAGCGAAGAAGTACAGTATGTGACACGGGCCTCCTTTGGTTCCCGGAACGTCAACTACATGAGCTGTGTGGCAACCGTGAAAAGGAGGCCGGACGAGAAAAGCGAAATCTGTCCCGTTGGCAACCCGGAGAGCTGGGAGCTCAGAGCTGCCTGAAAAAGGGTCCTGTTGCCCGTCTTGTAATCACCGTAGGAGTTCCCGGGGAGGCAAAGTGAGGAAGAGTGAGTTTTCTCGCAAGAACGAGGGGGTGTGTGCAGTTCCTCGCTAGGAGCTCATCCCAAAGCCTTCTTGGCTAGTGGTTCGGAAACCTGCCCGCATGCTGCCAAAGGAAAGTCCTCGAGAGCCGTGAAAAGTGTTGGGAGTGCAGCTCTGTCTGAGAAGCCTTAGTGAAGGTACTGCTTTAACACTGGTAGGCCTCTCAGGACTGCAGGGTCTCTCGCGCCTGGACCCAGGTCATGGAAGAACACGGTGTACCCAAAGTGTCAACTGCGGCTTCTGAGTGAGCTCCAGCCACATGGGTCGTTGGCCTCCACTCTGTGCATGCAGAGGGCAGGGCAACACACGGCCTGCTCCGGCGGAGAGCCAGACCTCCACCTCTGGAAACCAGTCTTGGTAACAGAGTGGGGGCCGGTGTCATGAGCAATGCATGTCACACTCCCGGCTTAGATATTAGCTGCCCTGAATCATATCCGGAGAGTAACATTGATTGTATGAACTCAAAGCTGACGACCCTTCACCTCAAGCAGAAATGTGACTTTACAACCAGTCTGATATGATGGACCCCTCTCCCGAAGCACTGCTGGGCGATTGAAAGTTCCAAAGTCGACATCGCCTGACTGAAGCACTGTGGTGACTAGGCACGTCACCTCGCGCAGAACCTCTGCTTACAAAAGGGTCCTCACAGGAGCGCCTAGTGTGTCGCATGGCTCTCTCGTAGCTGGGCAGAAGGTGCTGCTCCACAGGCTGGCTTTGCACGTAGAAACTGGATCCTGAGGGCTAAAGCATTCTTTGCCCCTTTGGAAGCAGGAGGCTTGGGGCGAGAAAACTGAACGAAAGGCACGGGGTGGCGCCCATGTTGGACACCCTGCAGGAATTGCCCGGGAGGACGAGTGAGTTTTCTCGAAAGAAACAGTGCGCCTGCCGTTCCTTGCCAGGAGCTCATGCAGCAGACTGCTTCAGCTAAGGCGAATGTCGACTGAGCGGCATACTCAAAGTAAGGGGCAGTGTTTCCATCAGCAAAGTTGGTGGTCACAAGTAGACCCGAGGCTTTCACCACTGAAGTGCTGTAATGCTGGTGTGCCTTTCACATATCTGAGGACGCTCACGTCTGCACCAGTTTCCGAGGAAAATCACTGTGTACCCAAAGTGTCATCTGTGCCTTCTGAGCAACCTCATGCCTCATGATGGTCTTTGGGCTCTACTGTTGGTATGCAGAAGGCCAGGCAGCAATGTGTTTCCTCCATCGGGGAGCCAGATAGCCACAGCATGGAAGAATCCTCAGGACGAGTTTTCTCCCTGGTCTTCTGGGCAATGCAAGGGGACCCCAGTTTGTAAACCTGAGCTGCACTGGAACAAACACCGCCATGGCAAGTGTTCTCAGAATTCATAGCTGACGTCTTCCCCTCGCATGCATCACGTCGACTTCAGATCCAGCTGGAGACATGTGCTCTCAGCCTTTGAAGACTGTCAGGCCTTTGCAAGATCCACGGTGATGTAGGTGAAACTAGATCATTCACTGGCTCACACCATTCACCTCAGGAGGACTCCTGCTTGCCAAAGTGTTTTCATGGAAGGGCACATGTGTGTGGCATGTCTCTTTCACCTGCTTGTGGACTTCAGGTACATGAGCTAGGTGTCAACCGTGAAAGTGGAGAGGGACGGGAACAGCACAATTTGCCCCAGTGACAAAGCAGAGAGATGTGTCCTCAGAGCTGCCTGAGAAACAGTCCTGTTGCCGGTCTTCTATTCACCCCAGGATTACCCTGAGAGGTAACCTGAGGCCGAGTGAATTTTCTTGGAAGAACCGGAGTGCGTGCCGTTCCTTGCTAGGTTCTCATCCCAAAGCCTTCTTGGCTAGTCATAAGGAAACTTGCCCGCGTGTTGCAAGGAAAGTCCGTGTTTTGGATGATCAGTGCTTCATGAAAAGCACTGTGGTCGCCAACTTTCTCAACCCTGCAGGAATACCCGGGGAGGAACGGAGACTTTGCCCAAAGAAACAGAGTGCTTGCAATGCCTTGCTAGGAGCACATCCAGCACAGGACTTTATCTATGGCGAATGTCAGCCGAGCGCCAGAGTCAAAGTAAGGTGCAGTGTTTCCACCAGCAGAGTCGCAGTCAGCAGTTTCAAAGAGGCCTTCCCCACTAAAGTGCTGTAAATGCGGGTGTGCCTTTCAAAGTCTGAGGATGCGAGCGTCTGCACCGTATTCCAAGGAAGGTCCCTGTGTACCAAAAGTGGCATCTGTGCCTGCTGAGCACCATCCAGCCACATGGGTCTTTGGACTCTACTGTTTTGTATGCAGGAGGCTGGGCAACAACGTTTTTCCTCCATGGGAGAGCTAGATTTGGAGAGCTTAGAGGAAGCCTGAAGAACACGTTGATACCGGGGCTTCTGGGCAATGCAAGGCGGCCTCATTTTGTAACCCTGAGCTGCTTTTGGAAAACCACCGTGCTTACACGAGTTCTCGGAATTCATACCTGACCTCTTGCTCCCTGAAGCAGCACCAGGACTTTACCTCTAGAGGGAGAAATAGGCAGTCGTCCTCTGAAGGTGGCTAGGCCTTCGGGAGATGTACCATGACCTAGGCGAAACGAAGGCGTTCACTGGCTCGCGCAATTTACTTCAGGAGGAACACTGGCTTTCCAAAGCGCTTTCAGCGAAGAAGTACAGTATGTGACACGGGCCTCCTTTGGTTCCCGGAACGTCAACTACATGAGCTGTGTGGCAACCGTGAAAAGGAGGCCGGACGAGAAAAGCGAAATCTGTCCCGTTGGCAACCCGGAGAGCTGGGAGCTCAGAGCTGCCTGAAAAAGGGTCCTGTTGCCCGTCTTGTAATCACCGTAGGAGTTCCCGGGGAGGCAAAGTGAGGAAGAGTGAGTTTTCTCGCAAGAACGAGGGGGTGTGTGCAGTTCCTCGCTAGGAGCTCATCCCAAAGCCTTCTTGGCTAGTGGTTCGGAAACCTGCCCGCATGCTGCCAAAGGAAAGTCCTCGAGAGCCGTGAAAAGTGTTGGGAGTGCAGCTCTGTCTGAGAAGCCTTAGTGAAGGTACTGCTTTAACACTGGTAGGCCTCTCAGGACTGCAGGGTCTCTCGCGCCTGGACCCAGGTCATGGAAGAACACGGTGTACCCAAAGTGTCAACTGCGGCTTCTGAGTGAGCTCCAGCCACATGGGTCGTTGGCCTCCACTCTGTGCATGCAGAGGGCAGGGCAACACACGGCCTGCTCCGGCGGAGAGCCAGACCTCCACCTCTGGAAACCAGTCTTGGTAACAGAGTGGGGGCCGGTGTCATGAGCAATGCATGTCACACTCCCGGCTTAGATATTAGCTGCCCTGAATCATATCCGGAGAGTAACATTGATTGTATGAACTCAAAGCTGACGACCCTTCACCTCAAGCAGAAATGTGACTTTACAACCAGTCTGATATGATGGACCCCTCTCCCGAAGCACTGCTGGGCGATTGAAAGTTCCAAAGTCGACATCGCCTGACTGAAGCACTGTGGTGACTAGGCACGTCACCTCGCGCAGAACCTCTGCTTACAAAAGGGTCCTCACAGGAGCGCCTAGTGTGTCGCATGGCTCTCTCGTAGCTGGGCAGAAGGTGCTGCTCCACAGGCTGGCTTTGCACGTAGAAACTGGATCCTGAGGGCTAAAGCATTCTTTGCCCCTTTGGAAGCAGGAGGCTTGGGGCGAGAAAACTGAACGAAAGGCACGGGGTGGCGCCCATGTTGGACACCCTGCAGGAATTGCCCGGGAGGACGAGTGAGTTTTCTCGAAAGAAACAGTGCGCCTGCCGTTCCTTGCCAGGAGCTCATGCAGCAGACTGCTTCAGCTAAGGCGAATGTCGACTGAGCGGCATACTCAAAGTAAGGGGCAGTGTTTCCATCAGCAAAGTTGGTGGTCACAAGTAGACCCGAGGCTTTCACCACTGAAGTGCTGTAATGCTGGTGTGCCTTTCACATATCTGAGGACGCTCACGTCTGCACCAGTTTCCGAGGAAAATCACTGTGTACCCAAAGTGTCATCTGTGCCTTCTGAGCAACCTCATGCCTCATGATGGTCTTTGGGCTCTACTGTTGGTATGCAGAAGGCCAGGCAGCAATGTGTTTCCTCCATCGGGGAGCCAGATAGCCACAGCATGGAAGAATCCTCAGGACGAGTTTTCTCCCTGGTCTTCTGGGCAATGCAAGGGGACCCCAGTTTGTAAACCTGAGCTGCACTGGAACAAACACCGCCATGGCAAGTGTTCTCAGAATTCATAGCTGACGTCTTCCCCTCGCATGCATCACGTCGACTTCAGATCCAGCTGGAGACATGTGCTCTCAGCCTTTGAAGACTGTCAGGCCTTTGCAAGATCCACGGTGATGTAGGGGAAACTAGATCATTCACTGGCTCACACCATTCACCTCAGGAGGACTCCTGCTTGCCAAAGTGTTTTCATGGAAGGGCACATGTGTGTGGCATGTCTCTTTCACCTGCTTGTGGACTTCAGGTACATGAGCTAGGTGTCAACCGTGAAAGTGGAGAGGGACGGGAACAGCACAATTTGCCCCAGTGACAAAGCAGAGAGATGTGTCCTCAGAGCTGCCTGAGAAACAGTCCTGTTGCCGGTCTTCTATTCACCCCAGGATTACCCTGAGAGGTAACCTGAGGCCGAGTGAATTTTCTTGGAAGAACCGGAGTGCGTGCCGTTCCTTGCTAGGTTCTCATCCCAAAGCCTTCTTGGCTAGTCATAAGGAAACTTGCCCGCGTGTTGCAAGGAAAGTCCGTGTTTTGGATGATCAGTGCTTCATGAAAAGCACTGTGGTCGCCAACTTTCTCAACCCTGCAGGAATACCCGGGGAGGAACGGAGACTTTGCCCAAAGAAACAGAGTGCTTGCAATGCCTTGCTAGGAGCACATCCAGCACAGGACTTTATCTATGGCGAATGTCAGCCGAGCGCCAGAGTCAAAGTAAGGTGCAGTGTTTCCACCAGCAGAGTCGCAGTCAGCAGTTTCAAAGAGGCCTTCCCCACTAAAGTGCTGTAAATGCGGGTGTGCCTTTCAAAGTCTGAGGATGCGAGCGTCTGCACCGTATTCCAAGGAAGGTCCCTGTGTACCAAAAGTGGCATCTGTGCCTGCTGAGCACCATCCAGCCACATGGGTCTTTGGACTCTACTGTTTTGTATGCAGGAGGCTGGGCAACAACGTTTTTCCTCCATGGGAGAGCTAGATTTGGAGAGCTTAGAGGAAGCCTGAAGAACACGTTGATACCGGGGCTTCTGGGCAATGCAAGGCGGCCTCATTCTGTAACCCTGAGCTGCTTTTGGAAAACCACCGTGCTTACACGAGTTCTCGGAATTCATACCTGACCTCTTGCTCCCTGAAGCAGCACCAGGACTTTACCTCTAGAGGGAGAAATAGGCAGTCGTCCTCTGAAGGTGGCTAGGCCTTCGGGAGATGTACCATGACCTAGGCGAAACGAAGGCGTTCACTGGCTCGCGCAATTTACTTCAGGAGGAACACTGGCTTTCCAAAGCGCTTTCAGCGAAGAAGTACAGTATGTGACACGGGCCTCCTTTGGTTCCCGGAACGTCAACTACATGAGCTGTGTGGCAACCGTGAAAAGGAGGCCGGACGAGAAAAGCGAAATCTGTCCCGTTGGCAACCCGGAGAGCTGGGAGCTCAGAGCTGCCTGAAAAAGGGTCCTGTTGCCCGTCTTGTAATCACCGTAGGAGTTCCCGGGGAGGCAAAGTGAGGAAGAGTGAGTTTTCTCGCAAGAACGAGGGGGTGTGTGCAGTTCCTCGCTAGGAGCTCATCCCAAAGCCTTCTTGGCTAGTGGTTCGGAAACCTGCCCGCATGCTGCCAAAGGAAAGTCCTCGAGAGCCGTGAAAAGTGTTGGGAGTGCAGCTCTGTCTGAGAAGCCTTAGTGAAGGTACTGCTTTAACACTGGTAGGCCTCTCAGGACTGCAGGGTCTCTCGCGCCTGGACCCAGGTCATGGAAGAACACGGTGTACCCAAAGTGTCAACTGCGGCTTCTGAGTGAGCTCCAGCCACATGGGTCGTTGGCCTCCACTCTGTGCATGCAGAGGGCAGGGCAACACACGGCCTGCTCCGGCGGAGAGCCAGACCTCCACCTCTGGAAACCAGTCTTGGTAACAGAGTGGGGGCCGGTGTCATGAGCAATGCATGTCACACTCCCGGCTTAGATATTAGCTGCCCTGAATCCTATCCGGAGAGTAACATTGATTGTATGAACTCAAAGCTGACGACCCTTCACCTCAAGCAGAAATGTGACTTTACAACCAGTCTGATATGATGGACCCCTCTCCCGAAGCACTGCTGGGCGATTGAAAGTTCCAAAGTCGACATCGCCTGACTGAAGCACTGTGGTGACTAGGCACGTCACCTCGCGCAGAACCTCTGCTTACAAAAGGGTCCTCACAGGAGCGCCTAGTGTGTCGCATGGCTCTCTCGTAGCTGGGCAGAAGGTGCTGCTCCACAGGCTGGCTTTGCACGTAGAAACTGGATCCTGAGGGCTAAAGCATTCTTTGCCCCTTTGGAAGCAGGAGGCTTGGGGCGAGAAAACTGAACGAAAGGCACGGGGTGGCGCCCATGTTGGACACCCTGCAGGAATTGCCCGGGAGGACGAGTGAGTTTTCTCGAAAGAAACAGTGCGCCTGCCGTTCCTTGCCAGGAGCTCATGCAGCAGACTGCTTCAGCTAAGGCGAATGTCGACTGAGCGGCATACTCAAAGTAAGGGGCAGTGTTTCCATCAGCAAAGTTGGTGGTCACAAGTAGACCCGAGGCTTTCACCACTGAAGTGCTGTAATGCTGGTGTGCCTTTCACATATCTGAGGACGCTCACGTCTGCACCAGTTTCCGAGGAAAATCACTGTGTACCCAAAGTGTCATCTGTGCCTTCTGAGCAACCTCATGCCTCATGATGGTCTTTGGGCTCTACTGTTGGTATGCAGAAGGCCAGGCAGCAATGTGTTTCCTCCATCGGGGAGCCAGATAGCCACAGCATGGAAGAATCCTCAGGACGAGTTTTCTCCCTGGTCTTCTGGGCAATGCAAGGGGACCCCAGTTTGTAAACCTGAGCTGCACTGGAACAAACACCGCCATGGCAAGTGTTCTCAGAATTCATAGCTGACGTCTTCCCCTCGCATGCATCACGTCGACTTCAGATCCAGCTGGAGACATGTGCTCTCAGCCTTTGAAGACTGTCAGGCCTTTGCAAGATCCACGGTGATGTAGGGGAAACTAGATCATTCACTGGCTCACACCATTCACCTCAGGAGGACTCCTGCTTGCCAAAGTGTTTTCATGGAAGGGCACATGTGTGTGGCATGTCTCTTTCACCTGCTTGTGGACTTCAGGTACATGAGCTAGGTGTCAACCGTGAAAGTGGAGAGGGACGGGAACAGCACAATTTGCCCCAGTGACAAAGCAGAGAGATGTGTCCTCAGAGCTGCCTGAGAAACAGTCCTGTTGCCGGTCTTCTATTCACCCCAGGATTACCCTGAGAGGTAACCTGAGGCCGAGTGAATTTTCTTGGAAGAACCGGAGTGCGTGCCGTTCCTTGCTAGGTTCTCATCCCAAAGCCTTCTTGGCTAGTCATAAGGAAACTTGCCCGCGTGTTGCAAGGAAAGTCCGTGTTTTGGATGATCAGTGCTTCATGAAAAGCACTGTGGTCGCCAACTTTCTCAACCCTGCAGGAATACCCGGGGAGGAACGGAGACTTTGCCCAAAGAAACAGAGTGCTTGCAATGCCTTGCTAGGAGCACATCCAGCACAGGACTTTATCTATGGCGAATGTCAGCCGAGCGCCAGAGTCAAAGTAAGGTGCAGTGTTTCCACCAGCAGAGTCGCAGTCAGCAGTTTCAAAGAGGCCTTCCCCACTAAAGTGCTGTAAATGCGGGTGTGCCTTTCAAAGTCTGAGGATGCGAGCGTCTGCACCGTATTCCAAGGAAGGTCCCTGTGTACCAAAAGTGGCATCTGTGCCTGCTGAGCACCATCCAGCCACATGGGTCTTTGGACTCTACTGTTTTGTATGCAGGAGGCTGGGCAACAACGTTTTTCCTCCATGGGAGAGCTAGATTTGGAGAGCTTAGAGGAAGCCTGAAGAACACGTTGATACCGGGGCTTCTGGGCAATGCAAGGCGGCCTCATTCTGTAACCCTGAGCTGCTTTTGGAAAACCACCGTGCTTACACGAGTTCTCGGAATTCATACCTGACCTCTTGCTCCCTGAAGCAGCACCAGGACTTTACCTCTAGAGGGAGAAATAGGCAGTCGTCCTCTGAAGGTGGCTAGGCCTTCGGGAGATGTACCATGACCTAGGCGAAACGAAGGCGTTCACTGGCTCGCGCAATTTACTTCAGGAGGAACACTGGCTTTCCAAAGCGCTTTCAGCGAAGAAGTACAGTATGTGACACGGGCCTCCTTTGGTTCCCGGAACGTCAACTACATGAGCTGTGTGGCAACCGTGAAAAGGAGGCCGGACGAGAAAAGCGAAATCTGTCCCGTTGGCAACCCGGAGAGCTGGGAGCTCAGAGCTGCCTGAAAAAGGGTCCTGTTGCCCGTCTTGTAATCACCGTAGGAGTTCCCGGGGAGGCAAAGTGAGGAAGAGTGAGTTTTCTCGCAAGAGCGAGGGGGTGTGTGCAGTTCCTCGCTAGGAGCTCATCCCAAAGCCTTCTTGGCTAGTGGTTCGGAAACCTGCCCGCATGCTGCCAAAGGAAAGTCCTCGAGAGCCGTGAAAAGTGTTGGGAGTGCAGCTCTGTCTGAGAAGCCTTAGTGAAGGTACTGCTTTAACACTGGTAGGCCTCTCAGGACTGCAGGGTCTCTCGCGCCTGGACCCAGGTCATGGAAGAACACGGTGTACCCAAAGTGTCAACTGCGGCTTCTGAGTGAGCTCCAGCCACATGGGTCGTTGGCCTCCACTCTGTGCATGCAGAGGGCAGGGCAACACACGGCCTGCTCCGGCGGAGAGCCAGACCTCCACCTCTGGAAACCAGTCTTGGTAACAGAGTGGGGGCCGGTGTCATGAGCAATGCATGTCACACTCCCGGCTTAGATATTAGCTGCCCTGAATCATATCCGGAGAGTAACATTGATTGTATGAACTCAAAGCTGACGACCCTTCACCTCAAGCAGAAATGTGACTTTACAACCAGTCTGATATGATGGACCCCTCTCCCGAAGCACTGCTGGGCGATTGAAAGTTCCAAAGTCGACATCGCCTGACTGAAGCACTGTGGTGACTAGGCACGTCACCTCGCGCAGAACCTCTGCTTACAAAAGGGTCCTCACAGGAGCGCCTAGTGTGTCGCATGGCTCTCTCGTAGCTGGGCAGAAGGTGCTGCTCCACAGGCTGGCTTTGCACGTAGAAACTGGATCCTGAGGGCTAAAGCATTCTTTGCCCCTTTGGAAGCAGGAGGCTTGGGGCGAGAAAACTGAACGAAAGGCACGGGGTGGCGCCCATGTTGGACACCCTGCAGGAATTGCCCGGGAGGACGAGTGAGTTTTCTCGAAAGAAACAGTGCGCCTGCCGTTCCTTGCCAGGAGCTCATGCAGCAGACTGCTTCAGCTAAGGCGAATGTCGACTGAGCGGCATACTCAAAGTAAGGGGCAGTGTTTCCATCAGCAAAGTTGGTGGTCACAAGTAGACCCGAGGCTTTCACCACTGAAGTGCTGTAATGCTGGTGTGCCTTTCACATATCTGAGGACGCTCACGTCTGCACCAGTTTCCGAGGAAAATCACTGTGTACCCAAAGTGTCATCTGTGCCTTCTGAGCAACCTCATGCCTCATGATGGTCTTTGGGCTCTACTGTTGGTAGGCAGAAGGCCAGGCAGCAATGTGTTTCCTCCATCGGGGAGCCAGATAGCCACAGCATGGAAGAATCCTCAGGACGAGTTTTCTCCCTGGTCTTCTGGGCAATGCAAGGGGACCCCAGTTTGTAAACCTGAGCTGCACTGGAACAAACACCGCCATGGCAAGTGTTCTCAGAATTCATAGCTGACGTCTTCCCCTCGCATGCATCACGTCGACTTCAGATCCAGCTGGAGACATGTGCTCTCAGCCTTTGAAGACTGTCAGGCCTTTGCAAGATCCACGGTGATGTAGGGGAAACTAGATCATTCACTGGCTCACACCATTCACCTCAGGAGGACTCCTGCTTGCCAAAGTGTTTTCATGGAAGGGCACATGTGTGTGGCATGTCTCTTTCACCTGCTTGTGGACTTCAGGTACATGAGCTAGGTGTCAACCGTGAAAGTGGAGAGGGACGGGAACAGCACAATTTGCCCCAGTGACAAAGCAGAGAGATGTGTCCTCAGAGCTGCCTGAGAAACAGTCCTGTTGCCGGTCTTCTATTCACCCCAGGATTACCCTGAGAGGTAACCTGAGGCCGAGTGAATTTTCTTGGAAGAACCGGAGTGCGTGCCGTTCCTTGCTAGGTTCTCATCCCAAAGCCTTCTTGGCTAGTCATAAGGAAACTTGCCCGCGTGTTGCAAGGAAAGTCCGTGTTTTGGATGATCAGTGCTTCATGAAAAGCACTGTGGTCGCCAACTTTCTCAACCCTGCAGGAATACCCGGGGAGGAACGGAGACTTTGCCCAAAGAAACAGAGTGCTTGCAATGCCTTGCTAGGAGCACATCCAGCACAGGACTTTATCTATGGCGAATGTCAGCCGAGCGCCAGAGTCAAAGTAAGGTGCAGTGTTTCCACCAGCAGAGTCGCAGTCAGCAGTTTCAAAGAGGCCTTCCCCACTAAAGTGCTGTAAATGCGGGTGTGCCTTTCAAAGTCTGAGGATGCGAGCGTCTGCACCGTATTCCAAGGAAGGTCCCTGTGTACCAAAAGTGGCATCTGTGCCTGCTGAGCACCATCCAGCCACATGGGTCTTTGGACTCTACTGTTTTGTATGCAGGAGGCTGGGCAACAACGTTTTTCCTCCATGGGAGAGCTAGATTTGGAGAGCTTAGAGGAAGCCTGAAGAACACGTTGATACCGGGGCTTCTGGGCAATGCAAGGGGGCCTCATTTTGTAACCCTGAGCTGCTTTTGGAAAACCACCGTGCTTACACGGTGAGTTCTCTCGGAATTCATACCTGACCTCTTGCTCCCTGAAGCAGCCACCAGGACTTTACCTCTAGAGGGAGAAATAGGCAGTCGTCCTCTGAAGGTGGCTAGGCCTTCGGGAGATGTACCATGACCTAGGCGAAACGAAGGCGTTCACTGGCTCGCGCAATTTACTTCAGGAGGAACACTGGCTTTCCAAAGCGCTTTCAGCGAAGAAGTACAGTATGTGACACGGGCCTCCTTTGGTTCCCGGACGTCAACTACATGAGCTGTGTGGCAACCGTGAAAAGGAGGCCGGACGAGAAAAGCGAAATCTGTCCCGTTGGCAACCCGGAGAGCTGGGAGCTCAGAGCTGCCTGAAAAAGGGTCCTGTTGCCCGTCTTGTAATCACCGTAGGAGTTCCCGGGGAGGCAAAGTGAGGAAGAGTGAGTTTTCTCGCAAGAGCGAGGGGGTGTGTGCAGTTCCTCGCTAGGAGCTCATCCCAAAGCCTTCTTGGCTAGTGGTTCGGAAACCTGCCCGCATGCTGCCAAAGGAAAGTCCTCGAGAGCCGTGAAAAGTGTTGGGAGTTGCAGCTCTGTCTGAGAAGCCTTAGTGAAGGTACTGCTGCTTTAACACTGGTAGGCCTCTCAGGACTGCAGGGTCTCTCGCGCCTGGACCCAGGTCATGGAAGAACACGGTGTACCCAAAGTGTCAACTGCGGCTTCTGAGTGAGCTCCAGCCACATGGGTCGTTGGCCTCCACTCTGTAGCATGCAGAGGGCAGGGCAACACACGGCCTGCTCCGGCGGAGAGCCAGACCTCCACCTCTGGAACCAGTCTTGGTAACAGAGTGGGGGCCGGTGTCATGAGCAATGCATGTCACACTCCCGGCTTAGATATTAGCTGCCCTGAATCATATCCGGAGAGTAACATTGATTGTATGAACTCAAAGCTGACGACCCCTTCACCTCAAGCAGAAATGTGACTTTACAACAGTCTGATATGATGGACCCCTCTCCCGAAGCACTGCTGGGCGATTGAAAGTTCCAAAGTCGACATCGCCTGACTGAAGCACTGTGGTGACTAGGCACGTCACCTCGCGCAGAACCTCTGCTTACAAAAGGGTCCTCACAGGAGCGCCTAGTGTGTCGCATGGCTCTCTCGTAGCTGGGCAGAAGGTGCTGCTCCACAGGCTGGCTTTGCACGTAGAAACTGGATCCTGAGGGCTAAAGCATTCTTTGCCCCTTTGAAGCAGGAGGCTTGGGGCGAGAAAACTGAACGAAAGGCACGGGGTGGCGCCCATGTTGGACACCCTGCAGGAATTGCCCGGGAGGACGAGTGAGTTTTCTCGAAAGAAACAGTGCGCCTGCCGTTCCTTGCCAGGAGCTCATGCAGCAGACTGCTTCAGCTAAGGCGAATGTCGACTGAGCGGCATACTCAAGTAAGGGGCAGTGTTTTCCATCAGCAAAGTTGGTGGTCACAAGTAGACCCGAGGCTTTCACCACTGAAGTGCTGTAATGCTGGTGTGCCTTTCACATATCTGAGGACGCTCACGTCTGCACCAGTTTCCGAGGAAAATCACTGTGTACCCAAAGTGTCATCTGTGCCTTCTGAGCAACCTCATGCCTCATGATGGTCTTTGGGCTCTACTGTTGGTAGGCAGAAGGCCAGGCAGCAATGTGTTTCCTCCATCGGGGAGCCAGATAGCCACAGCATGGAAGAATCCTCAGGACGAGTTTTCTCCCTGGTCTTCTGGGCAATGCAAGGGGACCCCAGTTTGTAAACCTGAGCTGCACTGGAACAAACACCGCCATGGCAAGTGTTCTCAGAATTCATAGCTGACGTCTTCCCCTCGCATGCATCACGTCGACTTCAGATCCAGCTGGAGACATGTGCTCTCAGCCTTTGAAGACTGTCAGGCCTTTGCAAGATCCACGGTGATGTAGGGGAAACTAGATCATTCACTGGCTCACACCATTCACCTCAGGAGGACTCCTGCTTGCCAAAGTGTTTTCATGGAAGGGCACATGTGTGTGGCATGTCTCTTTCACCTGCTTGTGGACTTCAGGTACATGAGCTAGGTGTCAACCGTGAAAGTGGAGAGGGACGGGAACAGCACAATTTGCCCCAGTGACAAAGCAGAGAGATGTGTCCTCAGAGCTGCCTGAGAAACAGTCCTGTTGCCGGTCTTCTATTCACCCCAGGATTACCCTGAGAGGTAACCTGAGGCCGAGTGAATTTTCTTGGAAGAACCGGAGTGCGTGCCGTTCCTTGCTAGGTTCTCATCCCAAAGCCTTCTTGCTAGTCATAAGGAAACTTGCCCGCGTGTTGCAAGGAAAGTCCGTGTTTTGGATGATCAGTGCTTCATGAAAAGCACTGTGGTCGCCAACTTTCTCAACCCTGCAGGAATACCCGGGGAGGAACGGAGACTTTGCCCAAAGAAACAGAGTGCTTGCAATGCCTTGCTAGGAGCACATCCAGCACAGGACTTTATCTATGGCGAATGTCAGCCGAGCGCCAGAGTCAAAGTAAGGTGCAGTGTTTCCACCAGCAGAGTCGCAGTCAGCAGTTTCAAAGAGGCCTTCCCCACTAAAGTGCTGTAAATGCGGGTGTGCCTTTCAAAGTCTGAGGATGCGAGCGTCTGCACCGTATTCCAAGGAAGGTCCCTGTGTACCAAAAGTGGCATCTGTGCCTGCTGAGCACCATCCAGCCACATGGGTCTTTGGACTCTACTGTTTTGTATGCAGGAGGCTGGGCAACAACGTTTTTCCTCCATGGGAGAGCTAGATTTGGAGAGCTTAGAGGAAGCCTGAAGAACACGTTGATACCGGGGCTTCTGGGCAATGCAAGGGGGCCTCATTTTGTAACCCTGAGCTGCTTTTGGAAAACCACCGTGCTTAACACGGTGAGTTCTCGGAATTCATACCTGACCTCTTGCTCCCTGAAGCAGCACCAGGACTTTACCTCTAGAGGGAGAAATAGGCAGTCGTCCTCTGAAGGTGGCTAGGCCTTCGGGAGATGTACCATGACCTAGCGAAACGAAGGCGTTCACTGGCTCGCGCAATTTACTTCAGGAGGAACACTGGCTTTCCAAAGCGCTTTCAGCGAAGAAGTACAGTATGTGACACGGGCCTCCTTTGGTTCCCGGAACGTCAAACTACATGAGCTGTGTGGCAACCGTGAAAAGGAGGCCGGACGAGAAAAGCGAAATCTGTCCCGTTGGCAACCCGGAGAGCTGGGAGCTCAGAGCTGCCTGAAAAAGGGTCCTGTTGCCCGTCTTGTAATCACCGTAGGAGTTCCCGGGGAGGCAAAGTGAGGAAGAGTGAGTTTTCTCGCAAGAGCGAGGGGGTGTGTGCAGTTCCTCGCTAGGAGCTCATCCCAAAGCCTTCTTGGCTAGTGGTTCGGAAACCTGCCCGCATGCTGCCAAAGGAAAGTCCTCGAGAGCCGTGAAAAGTGTTGGGAGTGCAGCTCTGTCTGAGAAGCCTTAGTGAAGGTACTGCTTTAACACTGGTAGGCCTCTCAGGACTGCAGGGTCTCTCGCGCCTGGACCCAGGTCATGAAGAACACGGTTGTACCCAAAGTGTCAACTGCGGCTTCTGAGTGAGCTCCAGCCACATGGGTCGTTGGCCTCCACTCTGTGCATGCAGAGGGCAGGGCAACACACGGCCTGCTCCGGCGGAGAGCCAGACCTCCACCTCTGGAAACCAGTCTTGGTAACAGAGTGGGGGCCGGTGGTCATGAGCAATGCATGTCACACTCCCCGGCTTAGATATTAGCTGCCCTGAATCATATCCGGAGAGTAACATTGATTGTATGAACTCAAAGCTGACGACCCTTCACCTCAAGCAGAAATGTGACTTTACAACCAGTCTGATATGATGGACCCCTCTCCCGAAGCACTGCTGGGCGATTGAAAGTTCCAAAGTCGACATCGCCTGACTGAAGCACTGTGGTGACTAGGCACGTCACCTCGCGCAGAACCTCTGCTTACAAAAGGGTCCTCACAGGAGCGCCTAGTGTGTTCGCATGGCTCTCTCGTAGCTGGGCAGAAGGTGCTGCTCCACAGGCTGGCTTTGCACGTAGAAACTGGATCCTGAGGGCTAAAGCATTCTTTGCCCCTTTGGAAGCAGGAGGCTTGGGGCGAGAAAACTGAACGAAAGGCACGGGGTGGCGCCCATGTTGGACACCCTGCAGAATTGCCCCGGGAGGACGAGTGAGTTTTCTCGAAAGAAACAGTGCGCCTGCCGTTCCTTGCCAGGAGCTCATGCAGCAGACTGCTTCAGCTAAGGCGAATGTCGACTGAGCGGCATACTCAAAGTAAGGGGCAGTGTTTCCATCAGCAAAGTTGGTGGTCACAAGTAGACCCGAGGCTTTCACCACTGAAGTGCTGTAATGCTGGTGTGCCTTTCACATATCTGAGGACGCTCACGTCTGCACCAGTTTCCGAGGAAAATCACTGTGTACCCAAAGTGTCATCTGTGCCTTCTGAGCAACCTCATGCCTCATGATGGTCTTTGGGCTCTACTGTTGGTAGGCAGAAGGCCAGGCAGCAATGTGTTTCCTCATCGGGGAGCCAGATAGCCACAGCATGGAAGAATCCTCAGGACGAGTTTTCTCCCTGGTCTTCTGGGCAATGCAAGGGGACCCCAGTTTGTAAACCTGAGCTGCACTGGAACAAACACCGCCATGGCAAGTGTTCTCAGAATTCATAGCTGACGTCTTCCCCTCGCATGCATCACGTCGACTTCAGATCCAGCTGGAGACATGTGCTCTCAGCCTTTGAAGACTGTCAGGCCTTTGCAAGATCCACGGTGATGTAGGGGAAACTAGATCATTCACTGGCTCACACCATTCACCTCAGGAGGACTCCTGCTTGCCAAAGTGTTTTCATGGAAGGGCACATGTGTGTGGCATGTCTCTTTCACCTGCTTGTGGACTTCAGGTACATGAGCTAGTGTCAACCGTGAAAGTGGAGAGGGACGGGAACAGCACAATTTGCCCAGTGAACAAAGCAGAGAGATGTGTCCTCAGAGCTGCCTGAGAAACAGTCCTGTTGCCGGTCTTCTATTCACCCCAGGATTACCCTGAGAGGTAACCTGAGGCCGAGTGAATTTTCTTGGAAGAACCGGAGTGCGTGCCGTTCCTTGCTAGGTTCTCATCCCAAAGACCTTCTTGGCTAGTCATAAGGAAACTTGCCCGCGTGTTGCAAGGAAAGTCCGTGTTTTGGATGATCAGTGCTTCATGAAAAGCACTGTGGTCGCCAACTTTCTCAACCCTGCAGGAATACCCGGGGAGGAACGGAGACTTTGCCCAAAGAAACAGAGTGCTTGCAATGCCTTGCTAGGAGCACATCCAGCACAGGACTTTATCTATGGCGAATGTCAGCCGAGCGCCAGAGTCAAGTAAGGTGCAGTGTTTCCACCAGCAGAGTCGCAGTCAGCAGTTTCAAAGAGGCCTTCCCCACTAAAGTGCTGTAAATGCGGGTGTGCCTTTCAAAGTCTGAGGATGCGAGCGTCTGCACCGTATTCCAAGGAAGGTCCCTGTGTACCAAAAGTGGCATCTGTGCCTGCTGAGCACCATCCAGCCACATGGGTCTTTGGACTCTACTGTTTTGTATGCAGGAGGCTGGGCAACAACGTTTTTCCTCCATGGGAGAGCTAGATTTGGAGAGCTTAGAGGAAGCCTGAAGAACACGTTGATACCGGGGCTTCTGGGCAATGCAAGGGGGCCTCATTTTGTAACCCTGAGCTGCTTTTTGGAAAACCACCGTGCTTACACGGTGAGTTCTCGGAATTCATACCTGACCTCTTGCTCCCTGAAGCAGCACCAGGACTTTACCTCTAGAGGGAGAAATAGGCAGTCGTCCTCTGAAGGTGGCTAGGCATCGGGAGATGTACCATGACCTAGGCGAAACGAAGGCGTTCACTGGCTCGCGCAATTTACTTCAGGAGGAAACACTGGCTTTCCAAAGCGCTTTCAGCGAAGAAGTACAGTATGTGACACGGGCCTCCTTTGGTTCCCGGAACGTCAACTACATGAGCTGTGTGGCAACCGTGAAAAGGAGGGCCGGACGAGAAAAGCCGAAATCTGTCCGTTGGCAACCCGGAGAGCTGGGAGCTCAGAGCTGCCTGAAAAAGGGTCCTGTTGCCCGTCTTGTAATCACCGTAGGAGTTCCCGGGGAGGCAAAGTGAGGAAGAGTGAGTTTTCTCGCAAGAGCGAGGGGGTGTGTGCAGTTCCTCGCTAGGAGCTCATCCCAAAGCCTTCTTGGCTAGTGGTTCGGAAACCTGCCCGCATGCTGCCAAAGGAAAGTCCTCGAGAGCCGTGAAAAGTGTTGGGAGTGCAGCTCTGTCTGAGAAGCCTTAGTGAAGGTACTGCTTTAACACTGGTAGGCCTCTCAGGACTGCAGGGTCTCTCGCGCCTGGACCCAGGTCATGGAAGAACACGGTGTACCCAAAGTGTCAACTGCGGCTTCTGAGTGAGCTCCAGCCACATGGGTCGTTGGCCTCCACTCTGTGCATGCAGAGGGCAGGGCAACACACGGCCTGCTCCGGCGGAGAGCCAGACCTCCACCTCTGGAAACCAGTCTTGGTAACAGAGTGGGGGCCGGTGTCATGAGCAATGCATGTCACACTCCCGGCTTAGATATTAGCTGCCCTGAATCATATCCGGAGAGTAACATTGATTGTATGAACTCAAAGCTGACGACCCTTCACCTCAAGCAGAATGTGACTTTACAACCAGTCTGATATGATGGACCCCTCTCCCGAAGCACTGCTGGGCGATTGAAAGTTCCAAAGTCGACATCGCCTGACTGAAGCACTGTGGTGACTAGGCACGTCACCTCGCGCAGAACCTCTGCTTACAAAAAGGGTCCTCACAGGAGCGCCTAGTGTGTCGCATGGCTCTCTCGTAGCTGGGCAGAAGGTGCTGCTCCACAGGCTGGCTTTGCACGTAGAAACTGGATCCTGAGGGCTAAAGCATTCTTTGCCCCTTTGGAAGCAGGAGGCTTGGGGCGAGAAAACTGAACGAAAGGGCACGGGGTGGCGCCCATGTTGGACACCCTGCAGGAATTGCCCGGGAGGACGAGTGAGTTTTCTCGAAAGAAACAGTGCGCCTGCCGTTCCTTGCCAGGAGCTCATGCAGCAGACTGCTTCAGCTAAGGCGAATGTCGACTGAGCGGCATACTCAAAGTAAGGGGCAGTGTTTCCATCAGCAAAGTTGGTGGTCACAAGTAGACCCGAGGCTTTCACCACTGAAGTGCTGTAATGCTGGTGTGCCTTTCACATATCTGAGGACGCTCACGTCTGCACCAGTTTCCGAGGAAAATCACTGTGTACCAAAGTGTCATCTGTGCCTTCTGAGCAACCTCATGCCTCATGATGGTCTTTGGGCTCTACTGTTGGTATGCAGAAGGCCAGGCAGCAATGTGTTTCCTCCATCGGGGAGCCAGATAGCCACAGCATGGAAGAATCCTCAGGACGAGTTTTCTCCCTGGTCTTCTGGGCAATGCAAGGGGACCCCAGTTTGTAAACCTGAGCTGCACTGGAACAAACACCGCCATGGCAAAGTGTTCTCAGAATTCATAGCTGACGTCTTCCCCTCGCATGCATCACGTCGACTTCAGATCCAGCTGGAGACATGTGCTCTCAGCCTTTGAAGACTGTCAGGCCTTTGCAAGATCCACGGTGATGTAGGGAAACTAGATCATTCACTGGCTCACACCATTCACCTCAGGAGGACTCCTGCTTGCCAAAGTGTTTTCATGGAAGGGCACATGTGTGTGGCATGTCTCTTTCACCTGCTTGTGGACTTCAGGTACATGAGCTAGGTGTCAACCGTGAAAGTGGAGAGGGACGGGAACAGCACAATTTGCCCCAGTGACAAAGCAGAGAGATGTGTCCTCAGAGCTGCCTGAGAAACAGTCCTGTTGCCGGTCTTCTATTCACCCCAGGATTACCTGAGAGGTAACCTGAGGCCGAGTGAATTTTCTTGGAAGAACCGGAGTGCGTGCCGTTCCTTGCTAGGTTCTCATCCCAAAGCCTTCTTGGCTAGTCATAAGGAAACTTGCCCGCGTGTTGCAAGGAAAGTCCGTGTTTTGGATGATCAGTGCTTCATGAAAAGCACTGTGGTCGCCAACTTTCTCAACCCTGCAGGAATACCCGGGGAGGAACGGAGACTTTGCCCAAAGAAACAGAGTGCTTGCAATGCCTTGCTAGGAGCACATCCAGCACAGGACTTTATCTATGGCGAATGTCAGCCGAGCGCCAGAGTCAAAGTAAGGTGCAGTGTTTCCACCAGCAGAGTCGCAGTCAGCAGTTTCAAAGAGGCCTTCCCCACTAAAGTGCTGTAAATGCGGGTGTGCCTTTCAAAGTCTGAGGATGCGAGCGTCTGCACCGTATTCCAAGGAAGGTCCCTGTGTACCAAAAGTGGCATCTGTGCTGCTGAGCACCATCCAGCCACATGGGTCTTTGGACTCTACTGTTTTGTATGCAGGAGGCTGGGCAACAACGTTTTTCCTCCATGGGAGAGCTAGATTTGGAGAGCTTAGAGGAAGCCTGAAGAACACGTTGATACCGGGGCTTCTGGGCAATGCAAGGGGCCTCATTCTGTAACCCTGAGCTGCTTTGGAAAACCACCGTGCTTACACGGTGAGTTCTCGGAATTCATACCTGACCTCTTGCTCCCTGAAGCAGCACCAGGACTTTACCTCTAGAGGGAGAAATAGGCAGTCGTCCTCTGAAGGTGGCTAGGCCTTCGGGAGATGTACCATGACCTAGGCGAAAACGAAGGCGTTCACTGGCTCGCGCAATTTACTTCAGAGGAACACTGGCTTTCCAAAGCGCTTTCAGCGAAGAAGTACAGTATTGTGACACGGGCCCTCCTTTGGTGTTCCCGGAACGTCAACTACATGAGCTGTGTGGCAACCGTTGAAAAGGAGGCCGGACGAGAAAAGCGAAATCTGTCCCGTTGGCAACCCGGAGAGCTGGGGAGCTCAGAGCTGCCTGAAAAAGGGTCCTGTTGCCCGTCTTGTAATCACCGTAGGAGTTCCCGGGGAGGCAAAGTGAGGAAGAGTGAGTTTTCTCGCAAGAGCGAGGGGGTGTGTGCAGTTCCTCGCTAGGAGCTCATCCCAAAGCCTTCTTGGCTAGTGGTTCGGAAACCTGCCCGCATGCTGCCAAAGGAAAGTCCTCGAGAGCCGTGAAAAGTGTTGGGAGTGCAGCTCTGTCTGAGAAGCCTTAGTGAAGGTACTGCTTTAACACTGGTAGGCCTCTCAGGACTGCAGGGTCTCTCGCGCCTGGACCCAGGTCATGGAGAACACGGTGTACCCAAAGTGTCAACTGCGGCTTCTGAGTGAGCTCACAGCCACATGGGTCGTTGGCCTCCACTCTGTGCATGCAGAGGGCAGGGCAACACACGGCCTGCTCCGGCGGAGAGCCAGACCTCCACCTCTGGAAACCAGTCTTGGTAACAGAGTGGGGGCCGGTGTCATGAGCAATGGCATGTCACACTCCCGCTCCCGCTTAGATATTAGCTGCCCTGAATCATATCCGGAGAGTACATTGATTGTATGAACTCAAAGCTGACGACCCTTCACCTCAAGCAGAAATGTGACTTTACAACCAGTCTGATATGATGTGACCCCCTCTCCCGAAGCAACTGCTGGGGCGATTGAAAAGTTCCAAAGTCGACATCGCCTGACTGAAGCACTGTGGTGACTAGGCACGTCACCTCGCGCAGAACCTCTGCTTACAAAAGGGTCCTCACAGGAGCGCCTAGTGTGTCGCATGGCTCTCTCGTAGCTGGGCAGAAGGTGCTGCTCCACAGGCTGGCTTTGCACGTAGAAACTGGATCCTGAGGGCTCAAGCATTCTTTGCCCCTTTGGAAGCAGGAGGCTTGGGGCGAGAAAACTGAACGAAAGGCACGGGGTTGGCGCCCATGTTGGACACCCTGCAGGAATTGCCCGGGAGGACGAGTGAGTTTTCTCGAAAGAAACAGTGCGCCTGCCGTTCCTTTGCCAGGAGCTCATGCAGCAGACTGCTTCAGCTAAGGCGAATGTCGACTGAGCGGCATACTCAAAGTAAGGGGCAGTGTTTCCATCAGCAAAGTTGGGTGGTCACAAGTAGACCCGAGGCTTTCACCACTGAAGTGCTGTAATGCTGGTGTTGCCTTTCACATATCTGAGGACGCTCACGTCTGCACAGTTTCCGAGGAAAATCACTGTGTACCCAAAGTGTCATCTGTGCCTTCTGAGCAACCTCATGCCTCATGATGGTCTTTGGGCTCTACTGTTGGTAGGCAGAAGGCCATGGGCAGCAATGTGTTTCCTCCATCGGTGGAGCCAGATAGCCACAAGCATGGAAGAATCCTCAGGACGATTTTCTCCCTGGTCTTCTGGGGGCAATGCAAGGGACCCAGTTTGTAACCTGAGCTGCACTGGAACAACACCGCCATGGCAAGTGTTCTCAAGAATTCATAGCTGACGTCTTCCCCTCGCATGCAATCACGTCGACTTCAGATCCAGCTGGAGACATGTGCTCTCAGCCTTTGAAGACTGTCAGGCCTTTGCAAGATCCACGGTGATGTAGGGGAAACTAGATCATTCACTGGCTCACACCATTCACCTCAGGAGGACTCCTGCTTGCCAAAGTGTTTTCATGGAAGGGCACATGTGTGTGGCATGTCTCTTTCACCTGCTTGTGGACTTCAGGTACATGAGCTAGGTGTCAACCGTGAAAGTGGAGAGGGACGGGAACAGCACAATTTGCCCCAGTGACAAAGCCAGAAGAGATGTGTCCTCAGAGCTGCCTGAGAAACAGTCCTGTTGCCGGTCTTCTATTCACCCCAGGATTACCCTGAGAGTAACCTGAGGCCCGAGTGAATTTTCTTGGAAGAACCGGAGTGCGTGCCGTTCCTTGCTAGGTTCTCATCCCAAAGCCTTCTTGGCTAGTCATAAGGAAACTTGCCCGCGTGTTGCAAGGAAAGTCCTTGGTTTGGATGATCAGTGCTTCATGAAAAGCACTGTGGTCGCCAAACTTTCTCAACCCTGCAGGAATACCCGGGGAGGAACGGAGACTTTGCCCAAAGAAACAGAGTGCTTGCAATGCCTTGCTAGGAGCACATCCAGCACAGGACTTTATCTATGGCGAATGTCAGCCGAGCGCCAGAGTCAAAGTAAGGTGCAGTGTTCCACCAGCAGAGTCGCAGTCAGCAGTTTCAAAGAGGCCTTCCCCACTAAAGTGCTGTAAATGCGGTGTGCCCTTTCAAAGTCTGAGGATGCGAGCGTCTGCACCGTATTCCAAGGAAGGTCCCTGTGTACCAAAAGTGGCATCTGTGCCTGCTGAGCACCATCCAGCCACATGGGTCTTTGGACTCTACTGTTTTGTATGCAGGGAGGCTGGGCAACAAACGTTTTTCCTCCATGGATAGCTAGATTTGGAGAGCTTAGAGGAAGCCTGAAGAACACGTTGATACGGGGCTTCCGGGCAATGCAAGGGGGCCTCATTTTGTAACCCTGAGCTGCTTTTGGAAAACCACCGTGCTTACACGGTGAGTTCTCGGAATTCATACCTGACCTCTTGTCTCCCTGAAGCAGCACCAGGACTTAACCTCTAGAGGGAGAAATAGCAGTCGTCCTCTGAAGGTGGCTAGGCCTTCGGGAGATGTACCATGACCTAGGCGAAACGAAGGCGTTCACTGGCTCGCGCAATTTACTTCAGGAGGAACACTGGCTTTCCAAAGCGCTTTCAGCGAAGAAGTACAGTATGTGACACGGCGCCTCCTTTGGTTCCCGGAACGTCAACTACATGAGCTTGTGTGGCAACCGTGAAAAGGAGGCCGGACGAGAAAAGCGAAATCTGTCCCGTTGGCAACCCGGAGAGCTGGAGCTCAGAGCTGCCTGAAAAAAGGGTCCTGTTGCCCGTCTTGTAATCACCGTAGGAGTTCCCGGGGAGGCAAGTGAGGAAGGAGTGAGTTTTTCTCGCAAGAGCGAGGGGGTGTGGTGCAGTTCCTCGCTAGGAGCTCATCCCAAAGCCTTCTTGGCTAGTGGTTCGGAAAACCTGCCCGCATGCTGCCAAAGGAAAGTCCTCGAGAGCCGTGAAAAGTGTTGGGAGTGCAGCTCTGTCTGAGAAGCCTTAGTGAAGGTACTTGCTTTAAACACTGGTAGAGCCTCTCAGGACGGCAGGGTCTCTCGCGCCTGGACCCCAGGTCAATGGAAGAACACGGTGTACCCAAAGTGTTCAACTGCGGCTTCTGAGTGAGCTCCAGCACATGGGGTCGTTGGCCACACACGGCCTGCTCCGGCGGAGAGCCAGACCTCCACCTCTGGAAACCAGTCTTGGTAACAGAGTGGGGGCCGGTGTCATGAGCAATGCATGTCACACTCCCGGCTTAGATATTAGCTGCCCTGAATCCTATCCGGAGAGTAACATTGATTGTATGAACTCAAAGCTGACGACCCTTCACCTCAAGCAGAAATGTGACTTTACAACCAGTCTGATATGATGGACCCCTCTCCCGAAGCACTGCTGGGCGATTGAAAGTTCCAAAGTCGACATCGCCTGACTGAAGCACTGTGGTGACTAGGCACGTCACCTCGCGCAGAACCTCTGCTTACAAAAGGGTCCTCACAGGAGCGCCTAGTGTGTCGCATGGCTCTCTCGTAGCTGGGCAGAAGGTGCTGCTCCACAGGCTGGCTTTGCACGTAGAAACTGGATCCTGAGGGCTAAAGCATTCTTTGCCCCTTTGGAAGCAGGAGGCTTGGGGCGAGAAAACTGAACGAAAGGCACGGGGTGGCGCCCATGTTGGACACCCTGCAGGAATTGCCCGGGAGGACGAGTGAGTTTTCTCGAAAGAAACAGTGCGCCTGCCGTTCCTTGCCAGGAGCTCGTGCAGCAGACTGCTTCAGCTAAGGCGAATGTCGACTGAGCGGCATACTCAAAGTAAGGGGCAGTGTTTCCATCAGCAAAGTTGGTGGTCACAAGTAGACCCGAGGCTTTCACCACTGAAGTGCTGTAATGCTGGTGTGCCTTTCACATATCTGAGGACGCTCACGTCTGCACCAGTTTCCGAGGAAAATCACTGTGTACCCAAAGTGTCATCTGTGCCTTCTGAGCAACCTCATGCCTCATGATGGTCTTTGGGCTCTACTGTTGGTAGGCAGAAGGCCAGGCAGCAATGTGTTTCCTCCATCGGGGAGCCAGATAGCCACAGCATGGAAGAATCCTCAGGACGAGTTTTCTCCCTGGTCTTCTGGGCAATGCAAGGGGACCCCAGTTTGTAAACCTGAGCTGCACTGGAACAAACACCGCCATGGCAAGTGTTCTCAGAATTCATAGCTGACGTCTTCCCCTCGCATGCATCACGTCGACTTCAGATCCAGCTGGAGACATGTGCTCTCAGCCTTTGAAGACTGTCAGGCCTTTGCAAGATCCACGGTGATGTAGGGGAAACTAGATCATTCACTGGCTCACACCATTCACCTCAGGAGGACTCCTGCTTGCCAAAGTGTTTTCATGGAAGGGCACATGTGTGTGGCATGTCTCTTTCACCTGCTTGTGGACTTCAGGTACATGAGCTAGGTGTCAACCGTGAAAGTGGAGAGGGACGGGAACAGCACAATTTGCCCCAGTGACAAAGCAGAGAGATGTGTCCTCAGAGCTGCCTGAGAAACAGTCCTGTTGCCGGTCTTCTATTCACCCCAGGATTACCCTGAGAGGTAACCTGAGGCCGAGTGAATTTTCTTGGAAGAACCGGAGTGCGTGCCGTTCCTTGCTAGGTTCTCATCCCAAAGCCTTCTTGGCTAGTCATAAGGAAACTTGCCCGCGTGTTGCAAGGAAAGTCCGTGTTTTGGATGATCAGTGCTTCATGAAAAGCACTGTGGTCGCCAACTTTCTCAACCCTGCAGGAATACCCGGGGAGGAACGGAGACTTTGCCCAAAGAAACAGAGTGCTTGCAATGCCTTGCTAGGAGCACATCCAGCACAGGACTTTATCTATGGCGAATGTCAGCCGAGCGCCAGAGTCAAAGTAAGGTGCAGTGTTTCCACCAGCAGAGTCGCAGTCAGCAGTTTCAAAGAGGCCTTCCCCACTAAAGTGCTGTAAATGCGGGTGTGCCTTTCAAAGTCTGAGGATGCGAGCGTCTGCACCGTATTCCAAGGAAGGTCCCTGTGTACCAAAAGTGGCATCTGTGCCTGCTGAGCACCATCCAGCCACATGGGTCTTTGGACTCTACTGTTTTGTATGCAGGAGGCTGGGCAACAACGTTTTTCCTCCATGGGAGAGCTAGATTTGGAGAGCTTAGAGGAAGCCTGAAGAACACGTTGATACCGGGGCTTCTGGGCAATGCAAGGGGGCCTCATTTTGTAACCCTGAGCTGCTTTTGGAAAACCACCGTGCTTACACGGTGAGTTCTCGGAATTCATACCTGACCTCTTGCTCCCTGAAGCAGCACCAGGACTTTACCTCTAGAGGGAGAAATAGGCAGTCGTCCTCTGAAGGTGGCTAGGCCTTCGGGAGATGTACCATGACCTAGGCGAAACGAAGGCGTTCACTGGCTCGCGCAATTTACTTCAGGAGGAACACTGGCTTTCCAAAGCGCTTTCAGCGAAGAAGTACAGTATGTGACACGGGCCTCCTTTGGTTCCCGGAACGTCAACTACATGAGCTGTGTGGCAACCGTGAAAAGGAGGCCGGACGAGAAAAGCGAAATCTGTCCCGTTGGCAACCCGGAGAGCTGGGAGCTCAGAGCTGCCTGAAAAAGGGTCCTGTTGCCCGTCTTGTAATCACCGTAGGAGTTCCCGGGGAGGCAAAGTGAGGAAGAGTGAGTTTTCTCGCAAGAGCGAGGGGGTGTGTGCAGTTCCTCGCTAGGAGCTCATCCCAAAGCCTTCTTGGCTAGTGGTTCGGAAACCTGCCCGCATGCTGCCAAAGGAAAGTCCTCGAGAGCCGTGAAAAGTGTTGGGAGTGCAGCTCTGTCTGAGAAGCCTTAGTGAAGGTACTGCTTTAACACTGGTAGGCCTCTCAGGACTGCAGGGTCTCTCGCGCCTGGACCCAGGTCATGGAAGAACACGGTGTACCCAAAGTGTCAACTGCGGCTTCTGAGTGAGCTCCAGCCACATGGGTCGTTGGCCTCCACTCTGTGCATGCAGAGGGCAGGGCAACACACGGCCTGCTCCGGCGGAGAGCCAGACCTCCACCTCTGGAAACCAGTCTTGGTAACAGAGTGGGGGCCGGTGTCATGAGCAATGCATGTCACACTCCCGGCTTAGATATTAGCTGCCCTGAATCCTATCCGGAGAGTAACATTGATTGTATGAACTCAAAGCTGACGACCCTTCACCTCAAGCAGAAATGTGACTTTACAACCAGTCTGATATGATGGACCCCTCTCCCGAAGCACTGCTGGGCGATTGAAAGTTCCAAAGTCGACATCGCCTGACTGAAGCACTGTGGTGACTAGGCACGTCACCTCGCGCAGAACCTCTGCTTACAAAAGGGTCCTCACAGGAGCGCCTAGTGTGTCGCATGGCTCTCTCGTAGCTGGGCAGAAGGTGCTGCTCCACAGGCTGGCTTTGCACGTAGAAACTGGATCCTGAGGGCTAAAGCATTCTTTGCCCCTTTGGAAGCAGGAGGCTTGGGGCGAGAAAACTGAACGAAAGGCACGGGGTGGCGCCCATGTTGGACACCCTGCAGGAATTGCCCGGGAGGACGAGTGAGTTTTCTCGAAAGAAACAGTGCGCCTGCCGTTCCTTGCCAGGAGCTCATGCAGCAGACTGCTTCAGCTAAGGCGAATGTCGACTGAGCGGCATACTCAAAGTAAGGGGCAGTGTTTCCATCAGCAAAGTTGGTGGTCACAAGTAGACCCGAGGCTTTCACCACTGAAGTGCTGTAATGCTGGTGTGCCTTTCACATATCTGAGGACGCTCACGTCTGCACCAGTTTCCGAGGAAAATCACTGTGTACCCAAAGTGTCATCTGTGCCTTCTGAGCAACCTCATGCCTCATGATGGTCTTTGGGCTCTACTGTTGGTAGGCAGAAGGCCAGGCAGCAATGTGTTTCCTCCATCGGGGAGCCAGATAGCCACAGCATGGAAGAATCCTCAGGACGAGTTTTCTCCCTGGTCTTCTGGGCAATGCAAGGGGACCCCAGTTTGTAAACCTGAGCTGCACTGGAACAAACACCGCCATGGCAAGTGTTCTCAGAATTCATAGCTGACGTCTTCCCCTCGCATGCATCACGTCGACTTCAGATCCAGCTGGAGACATGTGCTCTCAGCCTTTGAAGACTGTCAGGCCTTTGCAAGATCCACGGTGATGTAGGGGAAACTAGATCATTCACCGGCTCACACCATTCACCTCAGGAGGACTCCTGCTTGCCAAAGTGTTTTCATGGAAGGGCACATGTGTGTGGCATGTCTCTTTCACCTGCTTGTGGACTTCAGGTACATGAGCTAGGTGTCAACCGTGAAAGTGGAGAGGGACGGGAACAGCACAATTTGCCCCAGTGACAAAGCAGAGAGATGTGTCCTCAGAGCTGCCTGAGAAACAGTCCTGTTGCCGGTCTTCTATTCACCCCAGGATTACCCTGAGAGGTAACCTGAGGCCGAGTGAATTTTCTTGGAAGAACCGGAGTGCGTGCCGTTCCTTGCTAGGTTCTCATCCCAAAGCCTTCTTGGCTAGTCATAAGGAAACTTGCCCGCGTGTTGCAAGGAAAGTCCGTGTTTTGGATGATCAGTGCTTCATGAAAAGCACTGTGGTCGCCAACTTTCTCAACCCTGCAGGAATACCCGGGGAGGAACGGAGACTTTGCCCAAAGAAACAGAGTGCTTGCAATGCCTTGCTAGGAGCACATCCAGCACAGGACTTTATCTATGGCGAATGTCAGCCGAGCGCCAGAGTCAAAGTAAGGTGCAGTGTTTCCACCAGCAGAGTCGCAGTCAGCAGTTTCAAAGAGGCCTTCCCCACTAAAGTGCTGTAAATGCGGGTGTGCCTTTCAAAGTCTGAGGATGCGAGCGTCTGCACCGTATTCCAAGGAAGGTCCCTGTGTACCAAAAGTGGCATCTGTGCCTGCTGAGCACCATCCAGCCACATGGGTCTTTGGACTCTACTGTTTTGTATGCAGGAGGCTGGGCAACAACGTTTTTCCTCCATGGGAGAGCTAGATTTGGAGAGCTTAGAGGAAGCCTGAAGAACACGTTGATACCGGGGCTTCTGGGCAATGCAAGGGGGCCTCATTTTGTAACCCTGAGCTGCTTTTGGAAAACCACCGTGCTTACACGGTGAGTTCTCGGAATTCATACCTGACCTCTTGCTCCCTGAAGCAGCACCAGGACTTTACCTCTAGAGGGAGAAATAGGCAGTCGTCCTCTGAAGGTGGCTAGGCCTTCGGGAGATGTACCATGACCTAGGCGAAACGAAGGCGTTCACTGGCTCGCGCAATTTACTTCAGGAGGAACACTGGCTTTCCAAAGCGCTTTCAGCGAAGAAGTACAGTATGTGACACGGGCCTCCTTTGGTTCCCGGAACGTCAACTACATGAGCTGTGTGGCAACCGTGAAAAGGAGGCCGGACGAGAAAAGCGAAATCTGTCCCGTTGGCAACCCGGAGAGCTGGGAGCTCAGAGCTGCCTGAAAAAGGGTCCTGTTGCCCGTCTTGTAATCACCGTAGGAGTTCCCGGGGAGGCAAAGTGAGGAAGAGTGAGTTTTCTCGCAAGAGCGAGGGGGTGTGTGCAGTTCCTCGCTAGGAGCTCATCCCAAAGCCTTCTTGGCTAGTGGTTCGGAAACCTGCCCGCATGCTGCCAAAGGAAAGTCCTCGAGAGCCGTGAAAAGTGTTGGGAGTGCAGCTCTGTCTGAGAAGCCTTAGTGAAGGTACTGCTTTAACACTGGTAGGCCTCTCAGGACTGCAGGGTCTCTCGCGCCTGGACCCAGGTCATGGAAGAACACGGTGTACCCAAAGTGTCAACTGCGGCTTCTGAGTGAGCTCCAGCCACATGGGTCGTTGGCCTCCACTCTGTGCATGCAGAGGGCAGGGCAACACACGGCCTGCTCCGGCGGAGAGCCAGACCTCCACCTCTGGAAACCAGTCTTGGTAACAGAGTGGGGGCCGGTGTCATGAGCAATGCATGTCACACTCCCGGCTTAGATATTAGCTGCCCTGAATCCTATCCGGAGAGTAACATTGATTGTATGAACTCAAAGCTGACGACCCTTCACCTCAAGCAGAAATGTGACTTTACAACCAGTCTGATATGATGGACCCCTCTCCCGAAGCACTGCTGGGCGATTGAAAGTTCCAAAGTCGACATCGCCTGACTGAAGCACTGTGGTGACTAGGCACGTCACCTCGCGCAGAACCTCTGCTTACAAAAGGGTCCTCACAGGAGCGCCTAGTGTGTCGCATGGCTCTCTCGTAGCTGGGCAGAAGGTGCTGCTCCACAGGCTGGCTTTGCACGTAGAAACTGGATCCTGAGGGCTAAAGCATTCTTTGCCCCTTTGGAAGCAGGAGGCTTGGGGCGAGAAAACTGAACGAAAGGCACGGGGTGGCGCCCATGTTGGACACCCTGCAGGAATTGCCCGGGAGGACGAGTGAGTTTTCTCGAAAGAAACAGTGCGCCTGCCGTTCCTTGCCAGGAGCTCATGCAGCAGACTGCTTCAGCTAAGGCGAATGTCGACTGAGCGGCATACTCAAAGTAAGGGGCAGTGTTTCCATCAGCAAAGTTGGTGGTCACAAGTAGACCCGAGGCTTTCACCACTGAAGTGCTGTAATGCTGGTGTGCCTTTCACATATCTGAGGACGCTCACGTCTGCACCAGTTTCCGAGGAAAATCACTGTGTACCCAAAGTGTCATCTGTGCCTTCTGAGCAACCTCATGCCTCATGATGGTCTTTGGGCTCTACTGTTGGTATGCAGAAGGCCAGGCAGCAATGTGTTTCCTCCATCGGGGAGCCAGATAGCCACAGCATGGAAGAATCCTCAGGACGAGTTTTCTCCCTGGTCTTCTGGGCAATGCAAGGGGACCCCAGTTTGTAAACCTGAGCTGCACTGGAACAAACACCGCCATGGCAAGTGTTCTCAGAATTCATAGCTGACGTCTTCCCCTCGCATGCATCACGTCGACTTCAGATCCAGCTGGAGACATGTGCTCTCAGCCTTTGAAGACTGTCAGGCCTTTGCAAGATCCACGGTGATGTAGGGGAAACTAGATCATTCACTGGCTCACACCATTCACCTCAGGAGGACTCCTGCTTGCCAAAGTGTTTTCATGGAAGGGCACATGTGTGTGGCATGTCTCTTTCACCTGCTTGTGGACTTCAGGTACATGAGCTAGGTGTCAACCGTGAAAGTGGAGAGGGACGGGAACAGCACAATTTGCCCCAGTGACAAAGCAGAGAGATGTGTCCTCAGAGCTGCCTGAGAAACAGTCCTGTTGCCGGTCTTCTATTCACCCCAGGATTACCCTGAGAGGTAACCTGAGGCCGAGTGAATTTTCTTGGAAGAACCGGAGTGCGTGCCGTTCCTTGCTAGGTTCTCATCCCAAAGCCTTCTTGGCTAGTCATAAGGAAACTTGCCCGCGTGTTGCAAGGAAAGTCCGTGTTTTGGATGATCAGTGCTTCATGAAAAGCACTGTGGTCGCCAACTTTCTCAACCCTGCAGGAATACCCGGGGAGGAACGGAGACTTTGCCCAAAGAAACAGAGTGCTTGCAATGCCTTGCTAGGAGCACATCCAGCACAGGACTTTATCTATGGCGAATGTCAGCCGAGCGCCAGAGTCAAAGTAAGGTGCAGTGTTTCCACCAGCAGAGTCGCAGTCAGCAGTTTCAAAGAGGCCTTCCCCACTAAAGTGCTGTAAATGCGGGTGTGCCTTTCAAAGTCTGAGGATGCGAGCGTCTGCACCGTATTCCAAGGAAGGTCCCTGTGTACCAAAAGTGGCATCTGTGCCTGCTGAGCACCATCCAGCCACATGGGTCTTTGGACTCTACTGTTTTGTATGCAGGAGGCTGGGCAACAACGTTTTTCCTCCATGGGAGAGCTAGATTTGGAGAGCTTAGAGGAAGCCTGAAGAACACGTTGATACCGGGGCTTCTGGGCAATGCAAGGGGGCCTCATTTTGTAACCCTGAGCTGCTTTTGGAAAACCACCGTGCTTACACGGTGAGTTCTCGGAATTCATACCTGACCTCTTGCTCCCTGAAGCAGCACCAGGACTTTACCTCTAGAGGGAGAAATAGGCAGTCGTCCTCTGAAGGTGGCTAGGCCTTCGGGAGATGTACCATGACCTAGGCGAAACGAAGGCGTTCACTGGCTCGCGCAATTTACTTCAGGAGGAACACTGGCTTTCCAAAGCGCTTTCAGCGAAGAAGTACAGTATGTGACACGGGCCTCCTTTGGTTCCCGGAACGTCAACTACATGAGCTGTGTGGCAACCGTGAAAAGGAGGCCGGACGAGAAAAGCGAAATCTGTCCCGTTGGCAACCCGGAGAGCTGGGAGCTCAGAGCTGCCTGAAAAAGGGTCCTGTTGCCCGTCTTGTAATCACCGTAGGAGTTCCCGGGGAGGCAAAGTGAGGAAGAGTGAGTTTTCTCGCAAGAGCGAGGGGGTGTGTGCAGTTCCTCGCTAGGAGCTCATCCCAAAGCCTTCTTGGCTAGTGGTTCGGAAACCTGCCCGCATGCTGCCAAAGGAAAGTCCTCGAGAGCCGTGAAAAGTGTTGGGAGTGCAGCTCTGTCTGAGAAGCCTTAGTGAAGGTACTGCTTTAACACTGGTAGGCCTCTCAGGACTGCAGGGTCTCTCGCGCCTGGACCCAGGTCATGGAAGAACACGGTGTACCCAAAGTGTCAACTGCGGCTTCTGAGTGAGCTCCAGCCACATGGGTCGTTGGCCTCCACTCTGTGCATGCAGAGGGCAGGGCAACACACGGCCTGCTCCGGCGGAGAGCCAGACCTCCACCTCTGGAAACCAGTCTTGGTAACAGAGTGGGGGCCGGTGTCATGAGCAATGCATGTCACACTCCCGGCTTAGATATTAGCTGCCCTGAATCATATCCGGAGAGTAACATTGATTGTATGAACTCAAAGCTGACGACCCTTCACCTCAAGCAGAAATGTGACTTTACAACCAGTCTGATATGATGGACCCCTCTCCCGAAGCACTGCTGGGCGATTGAAAGTTCCAAAGTCGACATCGCCTGACTGAAGCACTGTGGTGACTAGGCACGTCACCTCGCGCAGAACCTCTGCTTACAAAAGGGTCCTCACAGGAGCGCCTAGTGTGTCGCATGGCTCTCTCGTAGCTGGGCAGAAGGTGCTGCTCCACAGGCTGGCTTTGCACGTAGAAACTGGATCCTGAGGGCTAAAGCATTCTTTGCCCCTTTGGAAGCAGGAGGCTTGGGGCGAGAAAACTGAACGAAAGGCACGGGGTGGCGCCCATGTTGGACACCCTGCAGGAATTGCCCGGGAGGACGAGTGAGTTTTCTCGAAAGAAACAGTGCGCCTGCCGTTCCTTGCCAGGAGCTCATGCAGCAGACTGCTTCAGCTAAGGCGAATGTCGACTGAGCGGCATACTCAAAGTAAGGGGCAGTGTTTCCATCAGCAAAGTTGGTGGTCACAAGTAGACCCGAGGCTTTCACCACTGAAGTGCTGTAATGCTGGTGTGCCTTTCACATATCTGAGGACGCTCACGTCTGCACCAGTTTCCGAGGAAAATCACTGTGTACCCAAAGTGTCATCTGTGCCTTCTGAGCAACCTCATGCCTCATGATGGTCTTTGGGCTCTACTGTTGGTATGCAGAAGGCCAGGCAGCAATGTGTTTCCTCCATCGGGGAGCCAGATAGCCACAGCATGGAAGAATCCTCAGGACGAGTTTTCTCCCTGGTCTTCTGGGCAATGCAAGGGGACCCCAGTTTGTAAACCTGAGCTGCACTGGAACAAACACCGCCATGGCAAGTGTTCTCAGAATTCATAGCTGACGTCTTCCCCTCGCATGCATCACGTCGACTTCAGATCCAGCTGGAGACATGTGCTCTCAGCCTTTGAAGACTGTCAGGCCTTTGCAAGATCCACGGTGATGTAGGGGAAACTAGATCATTCACTGGCTCACACCATTCACCTCAGGAGGACTCCTGCTTGCCAAAGTGTTTTCATGGAAGGGCACATGTGTGTGGCATGTCTCTTTCACCTGCTTGTGGACTTCAGGTACATGAGCTAGGTGTCAACCGTGAAAGTGGAGAGGGACGGGAACAGCACAATTTGCCCCAGTGACAAAGCAGAGAGATGTGTCCTCAGAGCTGCCTGAGAAACAGTCCTGTTGCCGGTCTTCTATTCACCCCAGGATTACCCTGAGAGGTAACCTGAGGCCGAGTGAATTTTCTTGGAAGAACCGGAGTGCGTGCCGTTCCTTGCTAGGTTCTCATCCCAAAGCCTTCTTGGCTAGTCATAAGGAAACTTGCCCGCGTGTTGCAAGGAAAGTCCGTGTTTTGGATGATCAGTGCTTCATGAAAAGCACTGTGGTCGCCAACTTTCTCAACCCTGCAGGAATACCCGGGGAGGAACGGAGACTTTGCCCAAAGAAACAGAGTGCTTGCAATGCCTTGCTAGGAGCACATCCAGCACAGGACTTTATCTATGGCGAATGTCAGCCGAGCGCCAGAGTCAAAGTAAGGTGCAGTGTTTCCACCAGCAGAGTCGCAGTCAGCAGTTTCAAAGAGGCCTTCCCCACTAAAGTGCTGTAAATGCGGGTGTGCCTTTCAAAGTCTGAGGATGCGAGCGTCTGCACCGTATTCCAAGGAAGGTCCCTGTGTACCAAAAGTGGCATCTGTGCCTGCTGAGCACCATCCAGCCACATGGGTCTTTGGACTCTACTGTTTTGTATGCAGGAGGCTGGGCAACAACGTTTTTCCTCCATGGGAGAGCTAGATTTGGAGAGCTTAGAGGAAGCCTGAAGAACACGTTGATACCGGGGCTTCTGGGCAATGCAAGGGGGCCTCATTTTGTAACCCTGAGCTGCTTTTGGAAAACCACCGTGCTTACACGGTGAGTTCTCGGAATTCATACCTGACCTCTTGCTCCCTGAAGCAGCACCAGGACTTTACCTCTAGAGGGAGAAATAGGCAGTCGTCCTCTGAAGGTGGCTAGGCCTTCGGGAGATGTACCATGACCTAGGCGAAACGAAGGCGTTCACTGGCTCGCGCAATTTACTTCAGGAGGAACACTGGCTTTCCAAAGCGCTTTCAGCGAAGAAGTACAGTATGTGACACGGGCCTCCTTTGGTTCCCGGAACGTCAACTACATGAGCTGTGTGGCAACCGTGAAAAGGAGGCCGGACGAGAAAAGCGAAATCTGTCCCGTTGGCAACCCGGAGAGCTGGGAGCTCAGAGCTGCCTGAAAAAGGGTCCTGTTGCCCGTCTTGTAATCACCGTAGGAGTTCCCGGGGAGGCAAAGTGAGGAAGAGTGAGTTTTCTCGCAAGAGCGAGGGGGTGTGTGCAGTTCCTCGCTAGGAGCTCATCCCAAAGCCTTCTTGGCTAGTGGTTCGGAAACCTGCCCGCATGCTGCCAAAGGAAAGTCCTCGAGAGCCGTGAAAAGTGTTGGGAGTGCAGCTCTGTCTGAGAAGCCTTAGTGAAGGTACTGCTTTAACACTGGTAGGCCTCTCAGGACTGCAGGGTCTCTCGCGCCTGGACCCAGGTCATGGAAGAACACGGTGTACCCAAAGTGTCAACTGCGGCTTCTGAGTGAGCTCCAGCCACATGGGTCGTTGGCCTCCACTCTGTGCATGCAGAGGGCAGGGCAACACACGGCCTGCTCCGGCGGAGAGCCAGACCTCCACCTCTGGAAACCAGTCTTGGTAACAGAGTGGGGGCCGGTGTCATGAGCAATGCATGTCACACTCCCGGCTTAGATATTAGCTGCCCTGAATCCTATCCGGAGAGTAACATTGATTGTATGAACTCAAAGCTGACGACCCTTCACCTCAAGCAGAAATGTGACTTTACAACCAGTCTGATATGATGGACCCCTCTCCCGAAGCACTGCTGGGCGATTGAAAGTTCCAAAGTCGACATCGCCTGACTGAAGCACTGTGGTGACTAGGCACGTCACCTCGCGCAGAACCTCTGCTTACAAAAGGGTCCTCACAGGAGCGCCTAGTGTGTCGCATGGCTCTCTCGTAGCTGGGCAGAAGGTGCTGCTCCACAGGCTGGGTTTGCACGTAGAAACTGGATCCTGAGGGCTAAAGCATTCTTTGCCCCTTTGGAAGCAGGAGGCTTGGGGCGAGAAAACTGAACGAAAGGCACGGGGTGGCGCCCATGTTGGACACCCTGCAGGAATTGCCCGGGAGGACGAGTGAGTTTTCTCGAAAGAAACAGTGCGCCTGCCGTTCCTTGCCAGGAGCTCGTGCAGCAGACTGCTTCAGCTAAGGCGAATGTCGACTGAGCGGCACACTCAAAGTAAGGGGCAGTGTTTCCATCAGCAAAGTTGGTGGTCACAAGTAGACCCGAGGCTTTCACCACTGAAGTGCTGTAATGCTGGTGTGCCTTTCACATATCTGAGGACGCTCACGTCTGCACCAGTTTCCGAGGAAAATCACTGTGTACCCAAAGTGTCATCTGTGCCTTCTGAGCAACCTCATGCCGCATGATGGTCTTTGGGCTCTACTGTTGGTATGCAGAAGGCCAGGCAGCAATGTGTTTCCTCCATCGGGGAGCCAGATAGCCACAGCATGGAAGAATCCTCAGGACGAGTTTTCTCCCTGGTCTTCTGGGCAATGCAAGGGGACCCCAGTTTGTAAACCTGAGCTGCACTGGAACAAACACCGCCATGGCAAGTGTTCTCAGAATTCATAGCTGACGTCTTCCCCTCGCATGCATCACGTCGACTTCAGATCCAGCTGGAGACATGTGCTCTCAGCCTTTGAAGACTGTCAGGCCTTTGCAAGATCCACGGTGATGTAGGGGAAACTAGATCATTCACTGGCTCACACCATTCACCTCAGGAGGACTCCTGCTTGCCAAAGTGTTTTCATGGAAGGGCACATGTGTGTGGCATGTCTCTTTCACCTGCTTGTGGACTTCAGGTACATGAGCTAGGTGTCAACCGTGAAAGTGGAGAGGGACGGGAACAGCACAATTTGCCCCAGTGACAAAGCAGAGAGATGTGTCCTCAGAGCTGCCTGAGAAACAGTCCTGTTGCCGGTCTTCTATTCACCCCAGGATTACCCTGAGAGGTAACCTGAGGCCGAGTGAATTTTCTTGGAAGAACCGGAGTGCGTGCCGTTCCTTGCTAGGTTCTCATCCCAAAGCCTTCTTGGCTAGTCATAAGGAAACTTGCCCGCGTGTTGCAAGGAAAGTCCGTGTTTTGGATGATCAGTGCTTCATGAAAAGCACTGTGGTCGCCAACTTTCTCAACCCTGCAGGAATACCCGGGGAGGAACGGAGACTTTGCCCAAAGAAACAGAGTGCTTGCAATGCCTTGCTAGGAGCACATCCAGCACAGGACTTTATCTATGGCGAATGTCAGCCGAGCGCCAGAGTCAAAGTAAGGTGCAGTGTTTCCACCAGCAGAGTCGCAGTCAGCAGTTTCAAAGAGGCCTTCCCCACTAAAGTGCTGTAAATGCGGGTGTGCCTTTCAAAGTCTGAGGATGCGAGCGTCTGCACCGTATTCCAAGGAAGGTCCCTGTGTACCAAAAGTGGCATCTGTGCCTGCTGAGCACCATCCAGCCACATGGGTCTTTGGACTCTACTGTTTTGTATGCAGGAGGCTGGGCAACAACGTTTTTCCTCCATGGGAGAGCTAGATTTGGAGAGCTTAGAGGAAGCCTGAAGAACACGTTGATACCGGGGCTTCTGGGCAATGCAAGGGGGCCTCATTTTGTAACCCTGAGCTGCTTTTGGAAAACCACCGTGCTTACACGGTGAGTTCTCGGAATTCATACCTGACCTCTTGCTCCCTGAAGCAGCACCAGGACTTTACCTCTAGAGGGAGAAATAGGCAGTCGTCCTCTGAAGGTGGCTAGGCCTTCGGGAGATGTACCATGACCTAGGCGAAACGAAGGCGTTCACTGGCTCGCGCAATTTACTTCAGGAGGAACACTGGCTTTCCAAAGCGCTTTCAGCGAAGAAGTACAGTATGTGACACGGGCCTCCTTTGGTTCCCGGAACGTCAACTACATGAGCTGTGTGGCAACCGTGAAAAGGAGGCCGGACGAGAAAAGCGAAATCTGTCCCGTTGGCAACCCGGAGAGCTGGGAGCTCAGAGCTGCCTGAAAAAGGGTCCTGTTGCCCGTCTTGTAATCACCGTAGGAGTTCCCGGGGAGGCAAAGTGAGGAAGAGTGAGTTTTCTCGCAAGAGCGAGGGGGTGTGTGCAGTTCCTCGCTAGGAGCTCATCCCAAAGCCTTCTTGGCTAGTGGTTCGGAAACCTGCCCGCATGCTGCCAAAGGAAAGTCCTCGAGAGCCGTGAAAAGTGTTGGGAGTGCAGCTCTGTCTGAGAAGCCTTAGTGAAGGTACTGCTTTAACACTGGTAGGCCTCTCAGGACTGCAGGGTCTCTCGCGCCTGGACCCAGGTCATGGAAGAACACGGTGTACCCAAAGTGTCAACTGCGGCTTCTGAGTGAGCTCCAGCCACATGGGTCGTTGGCCTCCACTCTGTGCATGCAGAGGGCAGGGCAACACACGGCCTGCTCCGGCGGAGAGCCAGACCTCCACCTCTGGAAACCAGTCTTGGTAACAGAGTGGGGGCCGGTGTCATGAGCAATGCATGTCACACTCCCGGCTTAGATATTAGCTGCCCTGAATCCTATCCGGAGAGTAACATTGATTGTATGAACTCAAAGCTGACGACCCTTCACCTCAAGCAGAAATGTGACTTTACAACCAGTCTGATATGATGGACCCCTCTCCCGAAGCACTGCTGGGCGATTGAAAGTTCCAAAGTCGACATCGCCTGACTGAAGCACTGTGGTGACTAGGCACGTCACCTCGCGCAGAACCTCTGCTTACAAAAGGGTCCTCACAGGAGCGCCTAGTGTGTCGCATGGCTCTCTCGTAGCTGGGCAGAAGGTGCTGCTCCACAGGCTGGCTTTGCACGTAGAAACTGGATCCTGAGGGCTAAAGCATTCTTTGCCCCTTTGGAAGCAGGAGGCTTGGGGCGAGAAAACTGAACGAAAGGCACGGGGTGGCGCCCATGTTGGACACCCTGCAGGAATTGCCCGGGAGGACGAGTGAGTTTTCTCGAAAGAAACAGTGCGCCTGCCGTTCCTTGCCAGGAGCTCATGCAGCAGACTGCTTCAGCTAAGGCGAATGTCGACTGAGCGGCATACTCAAAGTAAGGGGCAGTGTTTCCATCAGCAAAGTTGGTGGTCACAAGTAGACCCGAGGCTTTCACCACTGAAGTGCTGTAATGCTGGTGTGCCTTTCACATATCTGAGGACGCTCACGTCTGCACCAGTTTCCGAGGAAAATCACTGTGTACCCAAAGTGTCATCTGTGCCTTCTGAGCAACCTCATGCCTCATGATGGTCTTTGGGCTCTACTGTTGGTATGCAGAAGGCCAGGCAGCAATGTGTTTCCTCCATCGGGGAGCCAGATAGCCACAGCATGGAAGAATCCTCAGGACGAGTTTTCTCCCTGGTCTTCTGGGCAATGCAAGGGGACCCCAGTTTGTAAACCTGAGCTGCACTGGAACAAACACCGCCATGGCAAGTGTTCTCAGAATTCATAGCTGACGTCTTCCCCTCGCATGCATCACGTCGACTTCAGATCCAGCTGGAGACATGTGCTCTCAGCCTTTGAAGACTGTCAGGCCTTTGCAAGATCCACGGTGATGTAGGGGAAACTAGATCATTCACCGGCTCACACCATTCACCTCAGGAGGACTCCTGCTTGCCAAAGTGTTTTCATGGAAGGGCACATGTGTGTGGCATGTCTCTTTCACCTGCTTGTGGACTTCAGGTACATGAGCTAGGTGTCAACCGTGAAAGTGGAGAGGGACGGGAACAGCACAATTTGCCCCAGTGACAAAGCAGAGAGATGTGTCCTCAGAGCTGCCTGAGAAACAGTCCTGTTGCCGGTCTTCTATTCACCCCAGGATTACCCTGAGAGGTAACCTGAGGCCGAGTGAATTTTCTTGGAAGAACCGGAGTGCGTGCCGTTCCTTGCTAGGTTCTCATCCCAAAGCCTTCTTGGCTAGTCATAAGGAAACTTGCCCGCGTGTTGCAAGGAAAGTCCGTGTTTTGGATGATCAGTGCTTCATGAAAAGCACTGTGGTCGCCAACTTTCTCAACCCTGCAGGAATACCCGGGGAGGAACGGAGACTTTGCCCAAAGAAACAGAGTGCTTGCAATGCCTTGCTAGGAGCACATCCAGCACAGGACTTTATCTATGGCGAATGTCAGCCGAGCGCCAGAGTCAAAGTAAGGTGCAGTGTTTCCACCAGCAGAGTCGCAGTCAGCAGTTTCAAAGAGGCCTTCCCCACTAAAGTGCTGTAAATGCGGGTGTGCCTTTCAAAGTCTGAGGATGCGAGCGTCTGCACCGTATTCCAAGGAAGGTCCCTGTGTACCAAAAGTGGCATCTGTGCCTGCTGAGCACCATCCAGCCACATGGGTCTTTGGACTCTACTGTTTTGTATGCAGGAGGCTGGGCAACAACGTTTTTCCTCCATGGGAGAGCTAGATTTGGAGAGCTTAGAGGAAGCCTGAAGAACACGTTGATACCGGGGCTTCTGGGCAATGCAAGGGGGCCTCATTTTGTAACCCTGAGCTGCTTTTGGAAAACCACCGTGCTTACACGGTGAGTTCTCGGAATTCATACCTGACCTCTTGCTCCCTGAAGCAGCACCAGGACTTTACCTCTAGAGGGAGAAATAGGCAGTCGTCCTCTGAAGGTGGCTAGGCCTTCGGGAGATGTACCATGACCTAGGCGAAACGAAGGCGTTCACTGGCTCGCGCAATTTACTTCAGGAGGAACACTGGCTTTCCAAAGCGCTTTCAGCGAAGAAGTACAGTATGTGACACGGGCCTCCTTTGGTTCCCGGAACGTCAACTACATGAGCTGTGTGGCAACCGTGAAAAGGAGGCCGGACGAGAAAAGCGAAATCTGTCCCGTTGGCAACCCGGAGAGCTGGGAGCTCAGAGCTGCCTGAAAAAGGGTCCTGTTGCCCGTCTTGTAATCACCGTAGGAGTTCCCGGGGAGGCAAAGTGAGGAAGAGTGAGTTTTCTCGCAAGAGCGAGGGGGTGTGTGCAGTTCCTCGCTAGGAGCTCATCCCAAAGCCTTCTTGGCTAGTGGTTCGGAAACCTGCCCGCATGCTGCCAAAGGAAAGTCCTCGAGAGCCGTGAAAAGTGTTGGGAGTGCAGCTCTGTCTGAGAAGCCTTAGTGAAGGTACTGCTTTAACACTGGTAGGCCTCTCAGGACTGCAGGGTCTCTCGCGCCTGGACCCAGGTCATGGAAGAACACGGTGTACCCAAAGTGTCAACTGCGGCTTCTGAGTGAGCTCCAGCCACATGGGTCGTTGGCCTCCACTCTGTGCATGCAGAGGGCAGGGCAACACACGGCCTGCTCCGGCGGAGAGCCAGACCTCCACCTCTGGAAACCAGTCTTGGTAACAGAGTGGGGGCCGGTGTCATGAGCAATGCATGTCACACTCCCGGCTTAGATATTAGCTGCCCTGAATCCTATCCGGAGAGTAACATTGATTGTATGAACTCAAAGCTGACGACCCTTCACCTCAAGCAGAAATGTGACTTTACAACCAGTCTGATATGATGGACCCCTCTCCCGAAGCACTGCTGGGCGATTGAAAGTTCCAAAGTCGACATCGCCTGACTGAAGCACTGTGGTGACTAGGCACGTCACCTCGCGCAGAACCTCTGCTTACAAAAGGGTCCTCACAGGAGCGCCTAGTGTGTCGCATGGCTCTCTCGTAGCTGGGCAGAAGGTGCTGCTCCACAGGCTGGCTTTGCACGTAGAAACTGGATCCTGAGGGCTAAAGCATTCTTTGCCCCTTTGGAAGCAGGAGGCTTGGGGCGAGAAAACTGAACGAAAGGCACGGGGTGGCGCCCATGTTGGACACCCTGCAGGAATTGCCCGGGAGGACGAGTGAGTTTTCTCGAAAGAAACAGTGCGCCTGCCGTTCCTTGCCAGGAGCTCATGCAGCAGACTGCTTCAGCTAAGGCGAATGTCGACTGAGCGGCATACTCAAAGTAAGGGGCAGTGTTTCCATCAGCAAAGTTGGTGGTCACAAGTAGACCCGAGGCTTTCACCACTGAAGTGCTGTAATGCTGGTGTGCCTTTCACATATCTGAGGACGCTCACGTCTGCACCAGTTTCCGAGGAAAATCACTGTGTACCCAAAGTGTCATCTGTGCCTTCTGAGCAACCTCATGCCTCATGATGGTCTTTGGGCTCTACTGTTGGTATGCAGAAGGCCAGGCAGCAATGTGTTTCCTCCATCGGGGAGCCAGATAGCCACAGCATGGAAGAATCCTCAGGACGAGTTTTCTCCCTGGTCTTCTGGGCAATGCAAGGGGACCCCAGTTTGTAAACCTGAGCTGCACTGGAACAAACACCGCCATGGCAAGTGTTCTCAGAATTCATAGCTGACGTCTTCCCCTCGCATGCATCACGTCGACTTCAGATCCAGCTGGAGACATGTGCTCTCAGCCTTTGAAGACTGTCAGGCCTTTGCAAGATCCACGGTGATGTAGGGGAAACTAGATCATTCACCGGCTCACACCATTCACCTCAGGAGGACTCCTGCTTGCCAAAGTGTTTTCATGGAAGGGCACATGTGTGTGGCATGTCTCTTTCACCTGCTTGTGGACTTCAGGTACATGAGCTAGGTGTCAACCGTGAAAGTGGAGAGGGACGGGAACAGCACAATTTGCCCCAGTGACAAAGCAGAGAGATGTGTCCTCAGAGCTGCCTGAGAAACAGTCCTGTTGCCGGTCTTCTATTCACCCCAGGATTACCCTGAGAGGTAACCTGAGGCCGAGTGAATTTTCTTGGAAGAACCGGAGTGCGTGCCGTTCCTTGCTAGGTTCTCATCCCAAAGCCTTCTTGGCTAGTCATAAGGAAACTTGCCCGCGTGTTGCAAGGAAAGTCCGTGTTTTGGATGATCAGTGCTTCATGAAAAGCACTGTGGTCGCCAACTTTCTCAACCCTGCAGGAATACCCGGGGAGGAACGGAGACTTTGCCCAAAGAAACAGAGTGCTTGCAATGCCTTGCTAGGAGCACATCCAGCACAGGACTTTATCTATGGCGAATGTCAGCCGAGCGCCAGAGTCAAAGTAAGGTGCAGTGTTTCCACCAGCAGAGTCGCAGTCAGCAGTTTCAAAGAGGCCTTCCCCACTAAAGTGCTGTAAATGCGGGTGTGCCTTTCAAAGTCTGAGGATGCGAGCGTCTGCACCGTATTCCAAGGAAGGTCCCTGTGTACCAAAAGTGGCATCTGTGCCTGCTGAGCACCATCCAGCCACATGGGTCTTTGGACTCTACTGTTTTGTATGCAGGAGGCTGGGCAACAACGTTTTTCCTCCATGGGAGAGCTAGATTTGGAGAGCTTAGAGGAAGCCTGAAGAACACGTTGATACCGGGGCTTCTGGGCAATGCAAGGGGGCCTCATTTTGTAACCCTGAGCTGCTTTTGGAAAACCACCGTGCTTACACGGTGAGTTCTCGGAATTCATACCTGACCTCTTGCTCCCTGAAGCAGCACCAGGACTTTACCTCTAGAGGGAGAAATAGGCAGTCGTCCTCTGAAGGTGGCTAGGCCTTCGGGAGATGTACCATGACCTAGGCGAAACGAAGGCGTTCACTGGCTCGCGCAATTTACTTCAGGAGGAACACTGGCTTTCCAAAGCGCTTTCAGCGAAGAAGTACAGTATGTGACACGGGCCTCCTTTGGTTCCCGGAACGTCAACTACATGAGCTGTGTGGCAACCGTGAAAAGGAGGCCGGACGAGAAAAGCGAAATCTGTCCCGTTGGCAACCCGGAGAGCTGGGAGCTCAGAGCTGCCTGAAAAAGGGTCCTGTTGCCCGTCTTGTAATCACCGTAGGAGTTCCCGGGGAGGCAAAGTGAGGAAGAGTGAGTTTTCTCGCAAGAGCGAGGGGGTGTGTGCAGTTCCTCGCTAGGAGCTCATCCCAAAGCCTTCTTGGCTAGTGGTTCGGAAACCTGCCCGCATGCTGCCAAAGGAAAGTCCTCGAGAGCCGTGAAAAGTGTTGGGAGTGCAGCTCTGTCTGAGAAGCCTTAGTGAAGGTACTGCTTTAACACTGGTAGGCCTCTCAGGACTGCAGGGTCTCTCGCGCCTGGACCCAGGTCATGGAAGAACACGGTGTACCCAAAGTGTCAACTGCGGCTTCTGAGTGAGCTCCAGCCACATGGGTCGTTGGCCTCCACTCTGTGCATGCAGAGGGCAGGGCAACACACGGCCTGCTCCGGCGGAGAGCCAGACCTCCACCTCTGGAAACCAGTCTTGGTAACAGAGTGGGGGCCGGTGTCATGAGCAATGCATGTCACACTCCCGGCTTAGATATTAGCTGCCCTGAATCATATCCGGAGAGTAACATTGATTGTATGAACTCAAAGCTGACGACCCTTCACCTCAAGCAGAAATGTGACTTTACAACCAGTCTGATATGATGGACCCCTCTCCCGAAGCACTGCTGGGCGATTGAAAGTTCCAAAGTCGACATCGCCTGACTGAAGCACTGTGGTGACTAGGCACGTCACCTCGCGCAGAACCTCTGCTTACAAAAGGGTCCTCACAGGAGCGCCTAGTGTGTCGCATGGCTCTCTCGTAGCTGGGCAGAAGGTGCTGCTCCACAGGCTGGCTTTGCACGTAGAAACTGGATCCTGAGGGCTAAAGCATTCTTTGCCCCTTTGGAAGCAGGAGGCTTGGGGCGAGAAAACTGAACGAAAGGCACGGGGTGGCGCCCATGTTGGACACCCTGCAGGAATTGCCCGGGAGGACGAGTGAGTTTTCTCGAAAGAAACAGTGCGCCTGCCGTTCCTTGCCAGGAGCTCATGCAGCAGACTGCTTCAGCTAAGGCGAATGTCGACTGAGCGGCATACTCAAAGTAAGGGGCAGTGTTTCCATCAGCAAAGTTGGTGGTCACAAGTAGACCCGAGGCTTTCACCACTGAAGTGCTGTAATGCTGGTGTGCCTTTCACATATCTGAGGACGCTCACGTCTGCACCAGTTTCCGAGGAAAATCACTGTGTACCCAAAGTGTCATCTGTGCCTTCTGAGCAACCTCATGCCTCATGATGGTCTTTGGGCTCTACTGTTGGTATGCAGAAGGCCAGGCAGCAATGTGTTTCCTCCATCGGGGAGCCAGATAGCCACAGCATGGAAGAATCCTCAGGACGAGTTTTCTCCCTGGTCTTCTGGGCAATGCAAGGGGACCCCAGTTTGTAAACCTGAGCTGCACTGGAACAAACACCGCCATGGCAAGTGTTCTCAGAATTCATAGCTGACGTCTTCCCCTCGCATGCATCACGTCGACTTCAGATCCAGCTGGAGACATGTGCTCTCAGCCTTTGAAGACTGTCAGGCCTTTGCAAGATCCACGGTGATGTAGGGGAAACTAGATCATTCACTGGCTCACACCATTCACCTCAGGAGGACTCCTGCTTGCCAAAGTGTTTTCATGGAAGGGCACATGTGTGTGGCATGTCTCTTTCACCTGCTTGTGGACTTCAGGTACATGAGCTAGGTGTCAACCGTGAAAGTGGAGAGGGACGGGAACAGCACAATTTGCCCCAGTGACAAAGCAGAGAGATGTGTCCTCAGAGCTGCCTGAGAAACAGTCCTGTTGCCGGTCTTCTATTCACCCCAGGATTACCCTGAGAGGTAACCTGAGGCCGAGTGAATTTTCTTGGAAGAACCGGAGTGCGTGCCGTTCCTTGCTAGGTTCTCATCCCAAAGCCTTCTTGGCTAGTCATAAGGAAACTTGCCCGCGTGTTGCAAGGAAAGTCCGTGTTTTGGATGATCAGTGCTTCATGAAAAGCACTGTGGTCGCCAACTTTCTCAACCCTGCAGGAATACCCGGGGAGGAACGGAGACTTTGCCCAAAGAAACAGAGTGCTTGCAATGCCTTGCTAGGAGCACATCCAGCACAGGACTTTATCTATGGCGAATGTCAGCCGAGCGCCAGAGTCAAAGTAAGGTGCAGTGTTTCCACCAGCAGAGTCGCAGTCAGCAGTTTCAAAGAGGCCTTCCCCACTAAAGTGCTGTAAATGCGGGTGTGCCTTTCAAAGTCTGAGGATGCGAGCGTCTGCACCGTATTCCAAGGAAGGTCCCTGTGTACCAAAAGTGGCATCTGTGCCTGCTGAGCACCATCCAGCCACATGGGTCTTTGGACTCTACTGTTTTGTATGCAGGAGGCTGGGCAACAACGTTTTTCCTCCATGGGAGAGCTAGATTTGGAGAGCTTAGAGGAAGCCTGAAGAACACGTTGATACCGGGGCTTCTGGGCAATGCAAGGGGGCCTCATTTTGTAACCCTGAGCTGCTTTTGGAAAACCACCGTGCTTACACGGTGAGTTCTCGGAATTCATACCTGACCTCTTGCTCCCTGAAGCAGCACCAGGACTTTACCTCTAGAGGGAGAAATAGGCAGTCGTCCTCTGAAGGTGGCTAGGCCTTCGGGAGATGTACCATGACCTAGGCGAAACGAAGGCGTTCACTGGCTCGCGCAATTTACTTCAGGAGGAACACTGGCTTTCCAAAGCGCTTTCAGCGAAGAAGTACAGTATGTGACACGGGCCTCCTTTGGTTCCCGGAACGTCAACTACATGAGCTGTGTGGCAACCGTGAAAAGGAGGCCGGACGAGAAAAGCGAAATCTGTCCCGTTGGCAACCCGGAGAGCTGGGAGCTCAGAGCTGCCTGAAAAAGGGTCCTGTTGCCCGTCTTGTAATCACCGTAGGAGTTCCCGGGGAGGCAAAGTGAGGAAGAGTGAGTTTTCTCGCAAGAGCGAGGGGGTGTGTGCAGTTCCTCGCTAGGAGCTCATCCCAAAGCCTTCTTGGCTAGTGGTTCGGAAACCTGCCCGCATGCTGCCAAAGGAAAGTCCTCGAGAGCCGTGAAAAGTGTTGGGAGTGCAGCTCTGTCTGAGAAGCCTTAGTGAAGGTACTGCTTTAACACTGGTAGGCCTCTCAGGACTGCAGGGTCTCTCGCGCCTGGACCCAGGTCATGGAAGAACACGGTGTACCCAAAGTGTCAACTGCGGCTTCTGAGTGAGCTCCAGCCACATGGGTCGTTGGCCTCCACTCTGTGCATGCAGAGGGCAGGGCAACACACGGCCTGCTCCGGCGGAGAGCCAGACCTCCACCTCTGGAAACCAGTCTTGGTAACAGAGTGGGGGCCGGTGTCATGAGCAATGCATGTCACACTCCCGGCTTAGATATTAGCTGCCCTGAATCATATCCGGAGAGTAACATTGATTGTATGAACTCAAAGCTGACGACCCTTCACCTCAAGCAGAAATGTGACTTTACAACCAGTCTGATATGATGGACCCCTCTCCCGAAGCACTGCTGGGCGATTGAAAGTTCCAAAGTCGACATCGCCTGACTGAAGCACTGTGGTGACTAGGCACGTCACCTCGCGCAGAACCTCTGCTTACAAAAGGGTCCTCACAGGAGCGCCTAGTGTGTCGCATGGCTCTCTCGTAGCTGGGCAGAAGGTGCTGCTCCACAGGCTGGCTTTGCACGTAGAAACTGGATCCTGAGGGCTAAAGCATTCTTTGCCCCTTTGGAAGCAGGAGGCTTGGGGCGAGAAAACTGAACGAAAGGCACGGGGTGGCGCCCATGTTGGACACCCTGCAGGAATTGCCCGGGAGGACGAGTGAGTTTTCTCGAAAGAAACAGTGCGCCTGCCGTTCCTTGCCAGGAGCTCATGCAGCAGACTGCTTCAGCTAAGGCGAATGTCGACTGAGCGGCATACTCAAAGTAAGGGGCAGTGTTTCCATCAGCAAAGTTGGTGGTCACAAGTAGACCCGAGGCTTTCACCACTGAAGTGCTGTAATGCTGGTGTGCCTTTCACATATCTGAGGACGCTCACGTCTGCACCAGTTTCCGAGGAAAATCACTGTGTACCCAAAGTGTCATCTGTGCCTTCTGAGCAACCTCATGCCTCATGATGGTCTTTGGGCTCTACTGTTGGTATGCAGAAGGCCAGGCAGCAATGTGTTTCCTCCATCGGGGAGCCAGATAGCCACAGCATGGAAGAATCCTCAGGACGAGTTTTCTCCCTGGTCTTCTGGGCAATGCAAGGGGACCCCAGTTTGTAAACCTGAGCTGCACTGGAACAAACACCGCCATGGCAAGTGTTCTCAGAATTCATAGCTGACGTCTTCCCCTCGCATGCATCACGTCGACTTCAGATCCAGCTGGAGACATGTGCTCTCAGCCTTTGAAGACTGTCAGGCCTTTGCAAGATCCACGGTGATGTAGGTGAAACTAGATCATTCACTGGCTCACACCATTCACCTCAGGAGGACTCCTGCTTGCCAAAGTGTTTTCATGGAAGGGCACATGTGTGTGGCATGTCTCTTTCACCTGCTTGTGGACTTCAGGTACATGAGCTAGGTGTCAACCGTGAAAGTGGAGAGGGACGGGAACAGCACAATTTGCCCCAGTGACAAAGCAGAGAGATGTGTCCTCAGAGCTGCCTGAGAAACAGTCCTGTTGCCGGTCTTCTATTCACCCCAGGATTACCCTGAGAGGTAACCTGAGGCCGAGTGAATTTTCTTGGAAGAACCGGAGTGCGTGCCGTTCCTTGCTAGGTTCTCATCCCAAAGCCTTCTTGGCTAGTCATAAGGAAACTTGCCCGCGTGTTGCAAGGAAAGTCCGTGTTTTGGATGATCAGTGCTTCATGAAAAGCACTGTGGTCGCCAACTTTCTCAACCCTGCAGGAATACCCGGGGAGGAACGGAGACTTTGCCCAAAGAAACAGAGTGCTTGCAATGCCTTGCTAGGAGCACATCCAGCACAGGACTTTATCTATGGCGAATGTCAGCCGAGCGCCAGAGTCAAAGTAAGGTGCAGTGTTTCCACCAGCAGAGTCGCAGTCAGCAGTTTCAAAGAGGCCTTCCCCACTAAAGTGCTGTAAATGCGGGTGTGCCTTTCAAAGTCTGAGGATGCGAGCGTCTGCACCGTATTCCAAGGAAGGTCCCTGTGTACCAAAAGTGGCATCTGTGCCTGCTGAGCACCATCCAGCCACATGGGTCTTTGGACTCTACTGTTTTGTATGCAGGAGGCTGGGCAACAACGTTTTTCCTCCATGGGAGAGCTAGATTTGGAGAGCTTAGAGGAAGCCTGAAGAACACGTTGATACCGGGGCTTCTGGGCAATGCAAGGGGGCCTCATTTTGTAACCCTGAGCTGCTTTTGGAAAACCACCGTGCTTACACGGTGAGTTCTCGGAATTCATACCTGACCTCTTGCTCCCTGAAGCAGCACCAGGACTTTACCTCTAGAGGGAGAAATAGGCAGTCGTCCTCTGAAGGTGGCTAGGCCTTCGGGAGATGTACCATGACCTAGGCGAAACGAAGGCGTTCACTGGCTCGCGCAATTTACTTCAGGAGGAACACTGGCTTTCCAAAGCGCTTTCAGCGAAGAAGTACAGTATGTGACACGGGCCTCCTTTGGTTCCCGGAACGTCAACTACATGAGCTGTGTGGCAACCGTGAAAAGGAGGCCGGACGAGAAAAGCGAAATCTGTCCCGTTGGCAACCCGGAGAGCTGGGAGCTCAGAGCTGCCTGAAAAAGGGTCCTGTTGCCCGTCTTGTAATCACCGTAGGAGTTCCCGGGGAGGCAAAGTGAGGAAGAGTGAGTTTTCTCGCAAGAGCGAGGGGGTGTGTGCAGTTCCTCGCTAGGAGCTCATCCCAAAGCCTTCTTGGCTAGTGGTTCGGAAACCTGCCCGCATGCTGCCAAAGGAAAGTCCTCGAGAGCCGTGAAAAGTGTTGGGAGTGCAGCTCTGTCTGAGAAGCCTTAGTGAAGGTACTGCTTTAACACTGGTAGGCCTCTCAGGACTGCAGGGTCTCTCGCGCCTGGACCCAGGTCATGGAAGAACACGGTGTACCCAAAGTGTCAACTGCGGCTTCTGAGTGAGCTCCAGCCACATGGGTCGTTGGCCTCCACTCTGTGCATGCAGAGGGCAGGGCAACACACGGCCTGCTCCGGCGGAGAGCCAGACCTCCACCTCTGGAAACCAGTCTTGGTAACAGAGTGGGGGCCGGTGTCATGAGCAATGCATGTCACACTCCCGGCTTAGATATTAGCTGCCCTGAATCATATCCGGAGAGTAACATTGATTGTATGAACTCAAAGCTGACGACCCTTCACCTCAAGCAGAAATGTGACTTTACAACCAGTCTGATATGATGGACCCCTCTCCCGAAGCACTGCTGGGCGATTGAAAGTTCCAAAGTCGACATCGCCTGACTGAAGCACTGTGGTGACTAGGCACGTCACCTCGCGCAGAACCTCTGCTTACAAAAGGGTCCTCACAGGAGCGCCTAGTGTGTCGCATGGCTCTCTCGTAGCTGGGCAGAAGGTGCTGCTCCACAGGCTGGCTTTGCACGTAGAAACTGGATCCTGAGGGCTAAAGCATTCTTTGCCCCTTTGGAAGCAGGAGGCTTGGGGCGAGAAAACTGAACGAAAGGCACGGGGTGGCGCCCATGTTGGACACCCTGCAGGAATTGCCCGGGAGGACGAGTGAGTTTTCTCGAAAGAAACAGTGCGCCTGCCGTTCCTTGCCAGGAGCTCATGCAGCAGACTGCTTCAGCTAAGGCGAATGTCGACTGAGCGGCACACTCAAAGTAAGGGGCAGTGTTTCCATCAGCAAAGTTGGTGGTCACAAGTAGACCCGAGGCTTTCACCACTGAAGTGCTGTAATGCTGGTGTGCCTTTCACATATCTGAGGACGCTCACGTCTGCACCAGTTTCCGAGGAAAATCACTGTGTACCCAAAGTGTCATCTGTGCCTTCTGAGCAACCTCATGCCTCATGATGGTCTTTGGGCTCTACTGTTGGTATGCAGAAGGCCAGGCAGCAATGTGTTTCCTCCATCGGGGAGCCAGATAGCCACAGCATGGAAGAATCCTCAGGACGAGTTTTCTCCCTGGTCTTCTGGGCAATGCAAGGGGACCCCAGTTTGTAAACCTGAGCTGCACTGGAACAAACACCGCCATGGCAAGTGTTCTCAGAATTCATAGCTGACGTCTTCCCCTCGCATGCATCACGTCGACTTCAGATCCAGCTGGAGACATGTGCTCTCAGCCTTTGAAGACTGTCAGGCCTTTGCAAGATCCACGGTGATGTAGGGGAAACTAGATCATTCACTGGCTCACACCATTCACCTCAGGAGGACTCCTGCTTGCCAAAGTGTTTTCATGGAAGGGCACATGTGTGTGGCATGTCTCTTTCACCTGCTTGTGGACTTCAGGTACATGAGCTAGGTGTCAACCGTGAAAGTGGAGAGGGACGGGAACAGCACAATTTGCCCCAGTGACAAAGCAGAGAGATGTGTCCTCAGAGCTGCCTGAGAAACAGTCCTGTTGCCGGTCTTCTATTCACCCCAGGATTACCCTGAGAGGTAACCTGAGGCCGAGTGAATTTTCTTGGAAGAACCGGAGTGCGTGCCGTTCCTTGCTAGGTTCTCATCCCAAAGCCTTCTTGGCTAGTCATAAGGAAACTTGCCCGCGTGTTGCAAGGAAAGTCCGTGTTTTGGATGATCAGTGCTTCATGAAAAGCACTGTGGTCGCCAACTTTCTCAACCCTGCAGGAATACCCGGGGAGGAACGGAGACTTTGCCCAAAGAAACAGAGTGCTTGCAATGCCTTGCTAGGAGCACATCCAGCACAGGACTTTATCTATGGCGAATGTCAGCCGAGCGCCAGAGTCAAAGTAAGGTGCAGTGTTTCCACCAGCAGAGTCGCAGTCAGCAGTTTCAAAGAGGCCTTCCCCACTAAAGTGCTGTAAATGCGGGTGTGCCTTTCAAAGTCTGAGGATGCGAGCGTCTGCACCGTATTCCAAGGAAGGTCCCTGTGTACCAAAAGTGGCATCTGTGCCTGCTGAGCACCATCCAGCCACATGGGTCTTTGGACTCTACTGTTTTGTATGCAGGAGGCTGGGCAACAACGTTTTTCCTCCATGGGAGAGCTAGATTTGGAGAGCTTAGAGGAAGCCTGAAGAACACGTTGATACCGGGGCTTCTGGGCAATGCAAGGGGGCCTCATTTTGTAACCCTGAGCTGCTTTTGGAAAACCACCGTGCTTACACGGTGAGTTCTCGGAATTCATACCTGACCTCTTGCTCCCTGAAGCAGCACCAGGACTTTACCTCTAGAGGGAGAAATAGGCAGTCGTCCTCTGAAGGTGGCTAGGCCTTCGGGAGATGTACCATGACCTAGGCGAAACGAAGGCGTTCACTGGCTCGCGCAATTTACTTCAGGAGGAACACTGGCTTTCCAAAGCGCTTTCAGCGAAGAAGTACAGTATGTGACACGGGCCTCCTTTGGTTCCCGGAACGTCAACTACATGAGCTGTGTGGCAACCGTGAAAAGGAGGCCGGACGAGAAAAGCGAAATCTGTCCCGTTGGCAACCCGGAGAGCTGGGAGCTCAGAGCTGCCTGAAAAAGGGTCCTGTTGCCCGTCTTGTAATCACCGTAGGAGTTCCCGGGGAGGCAAAGTGAGGAAGAGTGAGTTTTCTCGCAAGAGCGAGGGGGTGTGTGCAGTTCCTCGCTAGGAGCTCATCCCAAAGCCTTCTTGGCTAGTGGTTCGGAAACCTGCCCGCATGCTGCCAAAGGAAAGTCCTCGAGAGCCGTGAAAAGTGTTGGGAGTGCAGCTCTGTCTGAGAAGCCTTAGTGAAGGTACTGCTTTAACACTGGTAGGCCTCTCAGGACTGCAGGGTCTCTCGCGCCTGGACCCAGGTCATGGAAGAACACGGTGTACCCAAAGTGTCAACTGCGGCTTCTGAGTGAGCTCCAGCCACATGGGTCGTTGGCCTCCACTCTGTGCATGCAGAGGGCAGGGCAACACACGGCCTGCTCCGGCGGAGAGCCAGACCTCCACCTCTGGAAACCAGTCTTGGTAACAGAGTGGGGGCCGGTGTCATGAGCAATGCATGTCACACTCCCGGCTTAGATATTAGCTGCCCTGAATCATATCCGGAGAGTAACATTGATTGTATGAACTCAAAGCTGACGACCCTTCACCTCAAGCAGAAATGTGACTTTACAACCAGTCTGATATGATGGACCCCTCTCCCGAAGCACTGCTGGGCGATTGAAAGTTCCAAAGTCGACATCGCCTGACTGAAGCACTGTGGTGACTAGGCACGTCACCTCGCGCAGAACCTCTGCTTACAAAAGGGTCCTCACAGGAGCGCCTAGTGTGTCGCATGGCTCTCTCGTAGCTGGGCAGAAGGTGCTGCTCCACAGGCTGGCTTTGCACGTAGAAACTGGATCCTGAGGGCTAAAGCATTCTTTGCCCCTTTGGAAGCAGGAGGCTTGGGGCGAGAAAACTGAACGAAAGGCACGGGGTGGCGCCCATGTTGGACACCCTGCAGGAATTGCCCGGGAGGACGAGTGAGTTTTCTCGAAAGAAACAGTGCGCCTGCCGTTCCTTGCCAGGAGCTCATGCAGCAGACTGCTTCAGCTAAGGCGAATGTCGACTGAGCGGCACACTCAAAGTAAGGGGCAGTGTTTCCATCAGCAAAGTTGGTGGTCACAAGTAGACCCGAGGCTTTCACCACTGAAGTGCTGTAATGCTGGTGTGCCTTTCACATATCTGAGGACGCTCACGTCTGCACCAGTTTCCGAGGAAAATCACTGTGTACCCAAAGTGTCATCTGTGCCTTCTGAGCAACCTCATGCCTCATGATGGTCTTTGGGCTCTACTGTTGGTATGCAGAAGGCCAGGCAGCAATGTGTTTCCTCCATCGGGGAGCCAGATAGCCACAGCATGGAAGAATCCTCAGGACGAGTTTTCTCCCTGGTCTTCTGGGCAATGCAAGGGGACCCCAGTTTGTAAACCTGAGCTGCACTGGAACAAACACCGCCATGGCAAGTGTTCTCAGAATTCATAGCTGACGTCTTCCCCTCGCATGCATCACGTCGACTTCAGATCCAGCTGGAGACATGTGCTCTCAGCCTTTGAAGACTGTCAGGCCTTTGCAAGATCCACGGTGATGTAGGGGAAACTAGATCATTCACTGGCTCACACCATTCACCTCAGGAGGACTCCTGCTTGCCAAAGTGTTTTCATGGAAGGGCACATGTGTGTGGCATGTCTCTTTCACCTGCTTGTGGACTTCAGGTACATGAGCTAGGTGTCAACCGTGAAAGTGGAGAGGGACGGGAACAGCACAATTTGCCCCAGTGACAAAGCAGAGAGATGTGTCCTCAGAGCTGCCTGAGAAACAGTCCTGTTGCCGGTCTTCTATTCACCCCAGGATTACCCTGAGAGGTAACCTGAGGCCGAGTGAATTTTCTTGGAAGAACCGGAGTGCGTGCCGTTCCTTGCTAGGTTCTCATCCCAAAGCCTTCTTGGCTAGTCATAAGGAAACTTGCCCGCGTGTTGCAAGGAAAGTCCGTGTTTTGGATGATCAGTGCTTCATGAAAAGCACTGTGGTCGCCAACTTTCTCAACCCTGCAGGAATACCCGGGGAGGAACGGAGACTTTGCCCAAAGAAACAGAGTGCTTGCAATGCCTTGCTAGGAGCACATCCAGCACAGGACTTTATCTATGGCGAATGTCAGCCGAGCGCCAGAGTCAAAGTAAGGTGCAGTGTTTCCACCAGCAGAGTCGCAGTCAGCAGTTTCAAAGAGGCCTTCCCCACTAAAGTGCTGTAAATGCGGGTGTGCCTTTCAAAGTCTGAGGATGCGAGCGTCTGCACCGTATTCCAAGGAAGGTCCCTGTGTACCAAAAGTGGCATCTGTGCCTGCTGAGCACCATCCAGCCACATGGGTCTTTGGACTCTACTGTTTTGTATGCAGGAGGCTGGGCAACAACGTTTTTCCTCCATGGGAGAGCTAGATTTGGAGAGCTTAGAGGAAGCCTGAAGAACACGTTGATACCGGGGCTTCTGGGCAATGCAAGGGGGCCTCATTTTGTAACCCTGAGCTGCTTTTGGAAAACCACCGTGCTTACACGGTGAGTTCTCGGAATTCATACCTGACCTCTTGCTCCCTGAAGCAGCACCAGGACTTTACCTCTAGAGGGAGAAATAGGCAGTCGTCCTCTGAAGGTGGCTAGGCCTTCGGGAGATGTACCATGACCTAGGCGAAACGAAGGCGTTCACTGGCTCGCGCAATTTACTTCAGGAGGAACACTGGCTTTCCAAAGCGCTTTCAGCGAAGAAGTACAGTATGTGACACGGGCCTCCTTTGGTTCCCGGAACGTCAACTACATGAGCTGTGTGGCAACCGTGAAAAGGAGGCCGGACGAGAAAAGCGAAATCTGTCCCGTTGGCAACCCGGAGAGCTGGGAGCTCAGAGCTGCCTGAAAAAGGGTCCTGTTGCCCGTCTTGTAATCACCGTAGGAGTTCCCGGGGAGGCAAAGTGAGGAAGAGTGAGTTTTCTCGCAAGAGCGAGGGGGTGTGTGCAGTTCCTCGCTAGGAGCTCATCCCAAAGCCTTCTTGGCTAGTGGTTCGGAAACCTGCCCGCATGCTGCCAAAGGAAAGTCCTCGAGAGCCGTGAAAAGTGTTGGGAGTGCAGCTCTGTCTGAGAAGCCTTAGTGAAGGTACTGCTTTAACACTGGTAGGCCTCTCAGGACTGCAGGGTCTCTCGCGCCTGGACCAGGTCATGGAAGAACAACGGTGTACCCAAAGTGTCAACTGCGGCTTCTGAGTGAGCTCCAGCCACATGGGTCGTTGGCCTCCACTCTGTGCATGCAGAGGGCAGGGCAACACACGGCCTGCTCCGGCGGAGAGCCAGACCTCCACCTCTGGAAACCAGTCTTGGTAACAGAGTGGGGGCCGGTGTCATGAGCAATGCATGTCACACTCCCGGCTTAGATATTAGCTGCCCTGAATCATATCCGGAGAGTAACATTGATTGTATGAACTCAAAGCTGACGACCCTTCACCTCAAGCAGAAATGTG